>NW_028247283.1:0-12575 GCF_964263255.1 Lissotriton vulgaris | reverse complement strand
ATCGCCTTCTGATGTTGCAGAACCGAGTTGCGTTAGACGTCATACTTGCGGATCTATGATGTTACAACGCGTTATTTTACAACGCATGCTGTAACATCGCAACTTTTACAACGCAGGTTCCATTACATCGGATGCCATTACAACGCAGGATATTACATAGCAGATGCTATTACAACGCATACCATTACATCGTAAGTATAGGTAAGTTTAACTTTTCTAAAAAAATGTAATTAAGTTATTTTAATTAATTTTATTTTACTAATATAATTAAAATAATTGTAAAAATGTAATTAATATAATTTATTTAAATAAGTTTAATTTAATTTTAAATAGGAATTAATGTAATTTAATTAAATTAATATAATTTTATTAATTTAATTTAATAAATTTTATAATAGTAATTATTTAAATTTAATTAATTTAATTTAATTAATATAATTGAATTAATCTTAAAATTGTAATTAATTTGATTTAATAAATTTAATTAATTATAATTTATTTAATTAATTTAATTGAATTAAAGTCGTACTTTAAAAAAAATAAACCCTAAAAATACCCCTGAACCCCAAAACCCAAACCCAGCCCTAAAACCTAAAAATACCCCTGTACCCCAAAATCTAAACCCAGCCCTAAAACCTAAAAATACCCCTGTACCCCAAAACCCAAACCCTGCCCTGAAACCTAAAAACACCCCTGTACCCCAAAACTCAAACCCTACCCTGAAACCTAAAAACACCCCTGTACCCCAAAACCCAAACCCTGCCCTAAAACCTAAAAACACCCCTGTACCCCAAAACCCAAACCCTGCCCTGAAACCTAAAAACACCCCTGTACCCCAAAACCCAAACCTTGCCCTGAAACCTAAAAACACCCCTGTACCCCAAAACCCAAACCCTGCCCTAAAACCTAAAAACACCCCTGTACTCCAAAACCCAAACCCTGCCCTGAAACCTAAAAACACCCCTGTACCCCAAAACCCAAACCCTGCCCTAAAACCTAAAAGCACCCCTGTACCCCAAAACTCAAACCCTGCCCTAAAACCTACAAATACCCCTATACCCCAAAACATATACCTCAGTACCCCAAAAAATATACTCCTATACTCATACTTATTTTAAAAATTATTTAAATTAATATATTTAATTTATAATATTAAAAAACATAAATAAATATATTTATTTATAATTAATATTAATTAAATTAATTAAATAATATTAAATAAAAAAAAATATATATATATATACTTACCAATACTTACGATGTAATGGTATGCGTTGTAATAGCATCTGCTATGTAAAATCCTCCGTTGCAATAGCATCCGATGTAATGGAACCAGCGTTGTAAAAGCTGCGTTGTAACAGCATTACGACGTAAAAGTTGCGTTGTAACAGTAAGTTACCGTGAAAGGCTACTATTGGAGGTGGCACAATCAGTGATGCAGGTCAACTATTAGCACTTAGGTTACAGGCCTTGAGTGTATGGTATACCACTTTACAAGGGGATTACAAGTAAACTAAATATGTCAATTGTATATACACCACTGTTACCATGTTTAGGGGAGAAGCCCAGGCACTATAGCACTTGTCAGCAGTGCTAAAGTGCTCATAGTCCTAAGGCCAACAAAAAGTTCAGAAATATGAGAGGAGGAATGGCAGAAAGTTTGGGGTAACCCTACAGAGAGTGCCATTCTCCAATGGTTCCCATGGCCCCTCTAAACATAGGAAGGAAGATGTTGGTGGACGGAGGCGCAGGGTGACCTATTTCCAGCCCTGGTGCTTGGGTTTCTGCCAGTGGGCTTACATGTCGGGGGACCAGGTCTGTACCAAAGGACCATCCGCTGTTTAAGCTCCACAGTGTCAAAGGAGCTGGGTGGTTGGCCTCCGAAGGTGCCCTACCAGTTCTGTTTTCTGTGGGGACCACTCTCTCGGAGGAAATATAGTTCCAGATGGAGCGACAGGAGGAAGAGACAGTTCACAGTGGGAGGACAAGTGTATCAAGGGTTGCCAGCTATGCGTACATAGCACTCTAATACTGCGGCCACTTCTGACCTGAGGGGGCTGCCTGCCCTGTCACAGAGACAGAGTGCTGTAGACCTGTGCCAGGCCTAATCCTGTATGATACAGACATTGGGGTCGATTCCGATTCGGGAAAAACCACTCTGAATAGCCGTTCGGAGCGTTTTTCCCGTACAAATCGTATCCTGCAACGTCCCCCGTACGTACGACGAAGTACGATTTGTACCAGGAGCCGTACTCGGTACGAGTCGTACAAGACATCGTACAACTCTAATCTCCATACGATTCTCCCTCGGAACCAGCTGTACGTGACATCTGTACAGTTTGCGGCTGGTTTTTAAGACCCAGCAAGTACGATACGTGTCGGGTACGCACCGTACGACCCTTTTTCTGCTGGAGCTGAAAACAGCTGTAAAAGCAGAGTTCGTGCCAAAACAGGTACGGAACGACCCCCCGGGTACGGTGCGTACCTCCCATGATCGCAGGGGTACGCACCGTACCCCTGCGATCATGGGGTGTACGAGCCGTATCCCATGTACGATCGGTGTACGAGCCGTACCCCCATTGTACGATCGGTGCACGATCGGTGTACGAGCCTTACCCCATGTACGATCGATGTACGATCGATCGGTGTGCGAGCCGTACCCCATGTACAATCGGTGTACGAGCCGTACCCCATGTACGATCGGTGTACGAGCCATACCCCATGTACGATGGGGGTACGGCTCGTACACCGATCGTACATGGGGTGCGGCTCCTACACCGATCGTACATGGGGTACGGCTCGTACACCGATCGTACATGGGGTACAGCTCATACACCGATCGTACATGGGGTACGGCTCATACACCGATCGTACACCAATCGTACAATGGAGGTATGGCTCGTACACCCCATGATCGCAGGGGTACGGTGCATACCCCTGCGATCATGGGGTGTACGGACCGTACGGTGTGTATGTGTTGTGTGCTTTTCCATACGACTCGCCCTTACCTGACGTGGACCGTACGAATTGCGTCCTCATCATACTCGTAGGGTCGTACGGCATGTGTACGAGTCATACGGTATTTGTACGAGTCGTACGGTTCACGGTTTCAGCCTTGCAAAACGTACGGATCGCGACGATTCGGACGGATTCACGGAATACGGATCGTACTTCGCAACTCGGACGGACGGGTACGATTCGTACGGAGAGGGCCCCCGATACAAATCGTACGGACGTTTTTTTTCCCGAATCGGAATCGCCCCCAGAGTGTATCACCGTTGGGGGGTGAGGTGGTTTCTCCTGGAAGTCCTGGCTCACTAGGCACCTTTTCAGTCTCAGGGTACAGATCCTGAACTGGGTGACCAGTTTCAAGCTACTATCCCTGGGCTTGTGAGAAGGAGAGTGGAGCAAGGATGCCTGGGGTTGGTATCCCTCACTATGAGAAACCACAGAGGGCAGAGACCATTGGATGGCCTGGGGCCTGAATGCTGGCAGTGACATTGTCAGTGACCTCTGTTGGTTAATGTCCTTATGAGCAGAGTTTTCTTTAGTTTGGGGACAGAAGTCTGAATCCAGGGTAGAAATAGGCTATATCCCTTTGTTGACCATGGTGATACTGTCTGCCCACTGGGATGCATCTGTGAGCAAATTATGGTTAAGTGCTAAACCGATGTGGTCCACAGTTGAGGAAAAGGGTTCTATCATAACAACTCGTAAAAGAGGGTCCGAGGGAAGTGTTTAACGACCAAACAGGCTAATACCCCCTGTGTAACTACCTAAATAACAACAAAGCCTGTTGGTCAAGTGGTGCTGAGATATAACAATTAACACTGGTGAAGTTGCACAACAAATAATTCAAATGAAGACTATCAACTTGATGATTAAGTCCTATCAGCCCACCTGATGGCGGAGCCTCATCATCTAGGACTTCCAAAACCAGGTCTGTGTGCGATCGCCCAGTTAGATATTAGCAACGCATCACAAGACCAAGGTATGGTTACCACAGTTGTAAGTCTAGATAGTGGGACTGATATGTGCAGTGCAAAAAAGGCAAAGTGAAGTGGATTAAAATGGCTATCAAGGCAAACAAAGACCTTTAATAGTGTTCACCTGGATGTCAGATTAAAAATAGTGGACTGACAGTGTGAAATAATCACTGTCTAGGGCCAAGCTAAAATCTGCTACTGCAAGGGCACTATCATATGTGCTCAACTAAGAAATAAGAAAATAACCATAAGAGTGATTAATTAGAAACCATCCTACCACATCTTCTCAGTAGCCGAAGGCTCGTGATTCCGCCGCAAGGTACCGACGGACAGAGCGGTGCCTTATTCGTCCGAGCAGTTGCCGGGTGAGGTGAGGTCCACTTCCCACAAACTGATGGGAAAGACCTATTGCATCATCAGCACAATACTGAGAAGATGTGGTAGGATGGTTTCTAATTAATCACTCTTATGGTTATTTTCTTATTTCTTAGTTGAGCACATATGATAGTGCCCTTGCAGTAGCAGATTTTAGCTTGGCCCTGACGAATGCCAGTGATACTTCACAGTAAGGCAGAAACATGTTGGCCCTGTATAGATCTTTGTCTTGATTTCTACCAAGCAAGTTAGACAGTGATTATTTCACACTGTCAGTCCACTATTTTTAATCTGACATCCAGGTGAACACTATTAAAGGTCTTTGTTTGCCTTGATAGCCATTTTAATCCACTTCACTTTTCCTTTTTTGCACTGCACATATCAGTCCCACTATCTAGACTTACAACTGTGGTAACCATACCTTGGTCTTGTGATGCGTTGCTAATATCTAACTGGGCGTTCGCACACAGACCTGGTTTTGGAAGTCCTAGATGATGAGGCTCCGCCATCAGGTGGGCTGATAGGACTTAATCATCAAGTTGATAGTCTTCAATTGAATTATTTGTTGTGCAACTTCACCAGTGTTAATTGTTATATCTCAGCACCACTTGACCAACAGGCTTTGTTGTTATTGAGTAAAAGGGTTCCCCTTGGGTCAGTTCAGTGTCTCAGGAGATTGTAGACCGAGGGATCCAACTAAATTCTGAGTGGTGTTGAACTGGCACACGCCTCTGCAATAGAGGGTTGGTGTCCATGTTCTATCACTTAAACAAGGAAGTCCATGAAGGTATTAATAACTCTCCCCTAGCTTTAGGCTGGAGGGGGGTTGCATCAGGCCTGGCCTTCTCTGCAAGGTCACCACCAAATGATTTGCCTTTTTCCTTCCACTTTTTGCTGAATTCATTGTTGTAAGATTTATGACTCTGTGCACTTTACCACTGCTAACCAGTGCTAAAGTGCTTTTGCTCTCTCCTTAAAACATGCTAGATGGGTGTAAACCCAATTAGCATATTTCATTTACTTATAAGTCCCTGGTAAAGTGATAGTACATGCACCCAGGGCCTGTCAATCAAATGGTATTAGTACGCCTCCATCACTGATTGTACCACTCACTTAAGTAGCCCCTTTCATATATCGCAGGCCTGCCATCGCAGCCTGTGTTTGTGCAATTTTAAACTGCCATGTCGACCTAGCAAAGTAGACCTTCTGCCAGATGCAAACCTTACTTTTGAATACTTATATGTCACCCCTAAGGTAGGCCCTGGGCAGGCCTTAGGGCAGGGTGCTGTATAGTTAAAAGGTTGGACATGTTGTTTTAGTTTTATATGTCCTGGTAGTGAAAAACTCTTACATTTGTTTTGCACTACTGCAAGGCCCATTTCTCCCATAGGATAATATTGGAGTTGCCTTATTACAGTTTATAAGTATAATTTCCAAATGGGGAGAGATGACCAGATTATGTTTGGTATCTTTGGTATTAGTGTGAAAAGCCCTATTTGGTGGTAAAATTGGGGTTTTGATCACAATTTAAAAAATGCAATTTTTTTCAAAGTTAGCCTTTTTCTGCCCTTAGATCTTTTGTACCTATAGCCTGGCCTGAATCACAAGTCTGGGTGTAACTGACAGCCTTTTTGACTTCTTCCCAGATAGTCACACAATAGAGACATTAGGTGTGCCTGGATGGGCCATCTGCTGGCAGGATGGCGGAGCTGAGCATAGCCCCACTTACAAAGTATTAGCCTGAGCTCTGCCTTCACACAAAGGGCCTAAGGACCCTGCATTGTAATCTTAGCCAGTTTGGAGGCAGGACAGGGGGGCATGGAATTCCTTGCACTTCAAAGCCACTGTCTAGAAGCTTCTCTCACCTTCCAGAACCATATCACCAGGCTATAAAAGAAAGATCTCTGACACCAACATTTCAGTATACTTCTGGACCAGTGGGATACTCTGTTAGGAAGAAGGCCTGCTGTAGTACTACAAGGGCTTCCACTCTGCTGGACTGCTGCTCTGAAGGAACTACTGCCATGGGATCACTGAAATAATATCGATGACACAAATATAGACTAACCAAAATATCAAGGAAAAAATATAGAATGCAAAAATATCAAATCCCTATCTCCAAACAGGTAAGTACAAAAATATCGAATCAAAAACATTGTTGTAAAAAACTATAGTTAGTCAAAACATCGAATTATTTTTAATGTCTTAAAAGTAATTGAAAATTAATGAAATAATAAATATAATTAACTTAAACATACTTAAAATACTTAAATAACCTTAAAATTAATAAAGAATTAATGTAAGTAAAAAAAAACATACAATTTAACTTTTTTAATACATATATATATATATATGAACATAATATTAATAAAAAATATACAATATTTTTATCGTAGGATAGCGGGAGGGTAACATTTTTATTACTACTCCAGTGAGTGCAACAGTAGAGAAAGCGTTGGATAGCGTAGGGGTAAAAATTACTATTCCCACTCCAGAGAGTGCAACAGTAGGGAAAGTGTTGGATGGCGTTGGGGTAAAAATTACTATTCCAACTCCAGTGAGTGCAACAGTAGGGAAATCGTTGGATAGCGGGAGGGTAAAAATTACTATTCCAACTCCAGTGAGTGCAACAGTAGAGAAAGCGTTGGATAGCGTAACCGTAAAAATTACTATTCCCACTCCAGTGAGTGCAACAGTAGGGAAAGCGTTGGATAGCGGAAGGGTAAAAATTACTATTGCCACTCTTGTGAGTGCTACAGTAGGGAAAGCGTTGGATAGCGGGAGGGTAAAAATTACTATTCCCACTCCAGAGAGTGCAACAGTAGGGAAAGCGTTGGATAGCGTAGGAGTAAAAATTACTATTCCCACTCCAGAGAGTGTAACAGTAGGGAAAGTGTTGGATAGTGTAGGGTATAAACTTACTATTCCCGCTCCAGTGAGTGCAACAGTAGGGGAAGCTTTGGATAGCAGGAGGGTAAAAATTACTATTCCTACTCCAGAGAGTGCAAGAGTAGGGAAAGCGTTGGATAGTGTAGGAGTAAAAATTACTATTCCCACTCCAGTGAGTGCAACAGTAGGGAAAGAAAATACTTCATATATGAATAATAATAATACATTAAATATGAAAATCAATTACAAATTAATTAAAAGTAATTACCAATTTAATAATTAACCAATTAAAAATACAAATAAACAATAATTATTAAAATAATTACCTATTAATACAAATTAATTACCAATTAACAATTAATAATTAACATTAAAAAATGTAATTAATTACAATTAAATTACTTCCCACCCTATTCCCCTATAAACCCACAACCCACAACAGAAAATAAATTAATAAAATTTACATAATTATCAATTAATCATTTAGTAAAAATTAATTACCAATTATAATTAAATTAATTACGAATTAAAAATTAATTAACAATTACTTCAAGATAAATACCAATAAATACATTAAAAAATTTGATTAATTAGAATTAAATTACTTCCCACCCTATTCCCCTATAAACCCGCAGCCCGCAACAGAAAATAAATTAATAAAATTAACATAATTATCAATTAATAAATATTAATTACCAATTATATTTTAATTAATTACCATTTAGAAATTAATTAACAATTAATTCAAAATAAATACCAATAAATAAATTAAAACATTTAATTAATTATAATTAAATTACTTCCCACCTTATTCCCCTATAAACCCACAACCCGCTACAGAAAATAAATTAATAACATTAACATAATTATCAATTACTCAATTAATAAAAAATAACTACCAATTATATTTTCATTAATTACCAAATAAAAATTAATTAACAATTAATTCTAAATAAATACCAATAAATAAATTAAAATATCTAATTAATTATAATTAAATTACTTCCCACCCTATTCCCCTATAAACCCACAACCCGCAACAGAATTATATTACACAAAAATGAAATACCATAAAATGAATTACTTAAAATAAATTATAAAATAAATATACACTTTTCACACATATACTAACATAAAAACACTTAAAAAAATTTGATATTATTAAAAAATCGACATTAACTTACCTCAAATTCGATATTTTTGTTGACTATATTCTGTCCATTCAATATTTTGTCGATTCTATATTTTGAATTCGATATTACTGCAATTCTATTCGATATTTTTGTTAACTATATTCTGTCAATTCGATATTTTATCCATTCTATATATTTATTTCGATATTACTGCAATTCTATATTTTTAACTCGATATTTTGACGGTATACTACTGCCATGGTGTGCTGACCTGCAACTTGCGACCCTCTTGCCTTAGGAAGAAGAACTGGAAGTGCAACTTCATCTTGAACCCAGGACCCCAGAGTGACTCATAGGGGTAGTCTGCTGGCCTCCTGGGGGACAAAAAAGGATCCCTAACCAGCTTTTGGACGCAGCTGGAGTGAGTTACTGCCCCCCCAAGTGGTGTTTTTCTGTTCCTGGACCCTTGGTGTATCTCACAGGCCCTTGAAACCAAGCTTTTTGGCTCTTCGCGACCACAAACTGGCCCATTTGCACCAGAACCATGCCACTCGCTCCAAAATTCAGAGAAAGCCACCATCAGCTGTATCTTTGCACAGCAAGCATTGATTGCCTGCAGAGGACCACAACTGCATTGCTTCAGTTCTCTCGTCCGTTTCACCTGGCCAGCTCTTCGCATCATGATAACGCTCTACCTTGATCCCTGCAACCCTCTCCAATGTGAATGGGACTCTTGACACAAAACTTGAGTAGATAAACCTTCAGCTGGATAATCTGGGACTGTATCCAACCCAGGCCCTATCATGGCCCAGATAGCCGCAGTTGGCCCTGTATGCTTTTAGGAGCTTTACAGTTTATTCTTAAGAAAATAATAACTCTGGTTTTACTGATTGGATTTTTCTGGTTTTGGTCTTGTTTTAGTTGTTAAATTAAGATCTGTTTTTCTAATCTTGTGTGTGATCTTTCTGTGTGGTGTTCTCACAGTTTTACTGTTTGAAGTTTTGCACAAATACTTTACATATTGCCCAGTGGTGGCTCTTCCGCTATGGTGGAGGAGAGTTGCCCCCCCCCCCCCGGCCAGCCTCAAAACTTGTAAAATAAAACTATAATAAAACAGGTTTGCTATTGTTTTATTTTGCAGGTTCTAAGACCCCACAGCCTTGGGATGGGCCATCATGAGGGTAGTGCATTGACGAGAGGTGTTTTGGGCATTGCACTCAGAGTGCATGTCTGTTTCGCCGGCTGTCTCAGACCGGCCAAACTGACATGCTCACTGAGCTGTCTCCAACCCAGATACATTGCTGAGTTGGAGACAACAAAGCACAGGCTCCCAGTCTCTCTGGAGTGCAAATTCCAAGCGCTGAGGCAAATCCTGATGCTGATTTCAAACATGTGCTTCAGCGAGGACAAGGAGTAGAGGAGTGTAGGTCATCAGGTAAGTTCTTTTACTCCTATATTTTTAGGCTGTTCTATCCTTTGCCCATCCCTTCCCATACCCATTATCAACCCCCACCCCTGGCTCCCCACTCTATTGCAGACCAGCCGCTACTGCCATCGCCTCTTAATTAGCCTGCCTGCTCTGTTCCAAGCTACCAGGGGGTGAGCACAGGCTAATTCGGGTTTACGTTGTGCCTTAACCTGACTAGAACTGTGGTTGTTGCTTCACCAGGGTTCACACCCCAGTCAACAAATAACCCAATTTCTAACAAACAGTAAATATAAACTTATTGCTAATGGCACAGGACAAAAATGGATTGGCATACTGCTCAACAGACTTATCTACACCAGGTCACTATAAAAGCTCTTTAATGCACTGCTTTATGACTCACATGCCAATGTGGCCTTCACAGGACACATCAACACCTTTCTAAGTAAATAAATGGGAAACAGACAATGTATCTAGCCTCCTTAAATTACAGTTGACAATAGATAATTCTGAAATTCTAATGAAATTTAGAGCTAAGCATTCACATCAGCAAGCATTCGAGCACTTGAAAGACAGCCAAATCCCTCTTCATATGTTCCACAACATTCTTAACTCCAACCTATGCACAGAGTTTACCTTTGGAGTGCCAAGAACTCAAACCAATGTTCTGCATGCTGTTCTTAGGAGTGTCTCACTCCAATCTATGATTTTGGTCATTCTGCTCTCATGCTGTGCTGCTGGTGAAACTTTCAAGTGTATGTAACTGAAGTCAGTGCATGGTCATTTCATGTTAAGGCCTGTTAGTGCGATGATGAGAACTGTCTCCTCTTGTTATTTCTAATGTATTGCGTCATCGCAAATCCAGAGACTCAGGTCCAGTGCGTATCTATTTTGCAGACACAGAAGGTCTCTGAAGCGATAACACCCTGTTACACAGTATTGCACAGCTCCTGAGCAGATCCAGTACCGCGTCTCTATTGTCTCATTTTATCCTACCTCCCCACCCTCATCCCCCTTTCCCCTGGAGGACAGCTTGTGCAGGAAGGTTATGCTTCCTTCTGCATGTACTGTCTTTGGGAACGATGGGAGGTAGTGCATCGGCTCTACCATATTCCCGGCTGTTGGGACGAGTGAGTGCATGATATCGCCCAGGTAATAGGGCAGCAGGGTAGTAGCACAGCAGGCCTTCAGGGTAGAGTGGCAGACCGTTCAGCAGTACAGCAGTCCTTCTTCCTTGCAGAGTCTTCAACAGGTCCAGAAGTGTACTAAGGAGTTAGGCCTTGAGGTTCGATATTTATACCTGGTGCCAACTTTGAAGTAGGAAAAACGTCCAGAGCCCCACCCCTGCCCTGAGGTGTTCGGAATTTCCTGCTTCACTGCCCTGGCCTCATATTGTCTGGGTTCACAAAGGATCACTGTCAAACCCCTTTGTGAGAGTCCTCAGGCAGGACCTTTATGATGTTTAAGTGTGATAGGTGAGAGCTCCTCCCCCTTATTAACTCAGAGTGGCCCATCCCGCCAACACCTACCTTCCCTTTGTTTGCATGTCTGGGAGCAATACACAAAGGCCAGCTGCCAACTACACCTAGTCATGTGACCCAGGTTACAGGCAGCAGACTCCAAATGGTTGGGACAAGAAAATGCAAACTTTCTAAACATGGCATTTTCAGAACTGGGATTAAAAATCTGATTTTACCACAATTTTGGGCTAATTACTAATCTTTAGATACCACACTCAACCTGTCTACCTGCTCCCCATTGAAAGTCCTCACTTGATAAATGTAATAAGGTAAACCAATGTTATCCTATGGGAGAGGTAAAGTAAGCCTTGCAGTAGTGGTAAACGAATGTAAGAATTTTTCACTATCAGGACATGTGAAACTTAAAAGTGAATGTCCAACTTTTTTAAATATACTGCACCCTGCCTTCTGGGCTGTACTGGGCCTTCCCTAGGTGTGACTTATATGTATTGAAAAGGAAGGTTTTCAGACTGGCAAAAGATTAGTTTTGCCAGGTCGAAAGGGGAGTTTAAAACTGTACACACAACTTGCAATGGCAGGCCTCAGGCCTTAATTAACAGGCCTGGGCACATGTAGTACCATCTTACTAGGTAATTACTTGTACATTTAAATATAAATTTAGTGTCAGCCAATTCCGTCATGTTTAAAGAAGAGAGCACACACACATTAGAACTGGTTAGCTGTGGTAAAGTGCACAGAGTCCCAAGGACAACAAAAATGAATTCAATAAAAAAGTGAAGGGTAAAAGCAAAAAGGTTGGGGGCAGCCATGCAAAGAGGGCTAGGCCCTACATGTGAGGTTTGTAATTGTGGTCTTTTTGAGGAGTGGTTTGGAGACATGCATGATGAACAGCACTATGCTTTTTTTATGTTACTGCAATTGTTTAGCTGCGTTTATTTATGGAACAAAGAGAAGGGTATGAAAAGCAGGTACATATTTGATGATGCCCTCCATCTTTTGTATGGGAGATTTGCTGCAGCGACTAGTGTTATGGACAAGTGGTGGGGCGGGCAGGGTGGAATAGGGGTAGCAGGACAGTAAACTAAAAAAGACATTAAAAAAAACTTACCTGCAACTGGTCGTGGTGCACTCTTCTGCTCCTCTCCTCACAAGCATAGGCTCCCAGACTGCCTGTGGCCAATCCTGAAATTGCTCTCATTCATGAGAACAGCTACAGGATTGGCCTGAGCGCTGCAAATTAGCAAACACGTACACGTACCACACCAACACCAACTCAGTCTGTAGT
>NW_028247282.1:0-72978 GCF_964263255.1 Lissotriton vulgaris | reverse complement strand
ATACTTCACAAGGTTATGCATGGGGGAGTCTCTTCGAAGTGTGAAGTCTCTATATGTGGAAAGTCCATCATATGAAAAAGCAAGAACTCTGGAGCAAGCTCTGTCAGGGAATTCTTCCAGAATCTGGAACATCTTTTCTCCAGCTATTAGGTTGAATCCCTCTCATGAGAACTTTAAGAGGGAGCTTAAAGTTCGACTTTTCAAGCATGATCTCCCATTATGAGTGGGGCCAGCCAACCTCTCAAGAGACTCTTGATCTAGTTGGCCAAAAAAAGAATTTTAACTGGGACCAATATACATATCTTAGAGATGTTATAATATAGGTGGCAAATTATATGCATAATTATCACCGCCACATCCCATAACTCATTCCCTGACGTCAATTCTCATCCTGTGTATCTTACATTGTTTGTTTGTGTTATACTTTGATTGTATCATTCCTCTTATTCCTATTTAAAGTGATTACTTTGTGATTGTATTATACTTCCTATTTCTATGTAAAGTACGGTGCAGCCCTAGTAGGCCTGGTATGCACTGTATAAACACATGCTTAACAATAGTGTAGACATGCATAACATAACTATCGTTTGCTGCATATTACACAGGACAAGCTAAGTTGGTGTTCCTCCAGGGCTGGTATGACCGTTAATCTAATATATAAATTAAATAAATGCTGGTGTCTGTCACAGGGTCATGGGACCCATAGGAAAGGCAGGGGAGACAGGCGTAAATCGAATAAATTAATCAATAACAACTGTGTACTACAGACTACTATAATCAGCCCCAAGAACAAATAAATATATATTGAAAAATATATTAGAATAAAACAAAAAAAGGAGAAAAATCACATAGGATTATTCTAATAGCAATGCTCTTGGAAAATAGAATAAACTGGTGAATAATCAGAAACACCCATTGGCTCAACAAAATGGTGGTCGCTGTCCACACAGCATGTGCCAGTAAGGAAGGAGGCATTGAGAACAAAGGCAAGATGGTCATCACCGCATGGCTAGCAAGGAAGGAGGCATGTAGAACAGAGACAAAATGGTCCCCTATAACATGCACACACATACACATGCACAGAGGCTTAACAAATTGACAGTCGCCTCATGGCCAGCAAGGAAGGAGGCATTGAAGAAGAAGACAAAATGACTGCCTAAAACACACATGCACACATTGGGTCCACAAAGTGGCTGTCAACGCATTGAGGTGAGAAGAAGAGGATGTCAGTGTCATAAGATTCAGAAAAAGGGGGGTGGTGATGGACAGAGTGTCTGAATTAAACAGAACGCTACTACCCAGTCAAAGATCAGGGCTTGATCCATCACCGTTTTTTAGCTCACTGCACCATCCCAGCTCAGAACCTGGCTACATGCAAATTAGTCTGTCCCTGGCCCAGTGCATCATGGGAACAGGGCAGACCAAACTACCAAGCCAATTCTTTCACTGGAAAGGAAACAAGCTTCCGGGGACCGGTTTCTGGCATTACAGCCGTCTTCGGCCCGGCTTGCTTGAATCCTGATGGTGCAGTGAGCAAGGGACTCACATCTGAGTATACCCTTCCACGCTTAGGGTGGACAAAAGGATTCAGAATAAGGGGGGTGGTGATGGACAGAGTGTATGAATTAAACAGAACGCTCCTACCCAGTCAAAGATCAGGGCTTGATCCATCACCGTTTTTTAGCTCACTGCACCATCCCAGCTCAGAACCTGGCTACATGCAAATTAGTCTGTCCCTGGCCCAGTGCATCATGGGAACAGGGCAGACCAAACTACCAAGCCAATTCTTTCACTGGAAAGGAAACAAGCTTCCGGGGACCGGTTTCTGGCATTACAGCCGTCTTCGGCCCGGCTTGCTTGAATCCTGATGGTGCAGTGAGCAAGGGACTCACATCTGAGTATACCCTTCCACGCTTAGGGTGGACAAAACGATTCAGAAAAAGGGGGGTGGCGATGGACAGAGTGTCTGAATTAAACAGAACGCTCCTACCCAGTCAAAGATCAGGGATTGATCCATCACCGTTTTTTAGCTCACTGCACCATCCCAGCTCAGAACCTGGCTACATGCAAATTAGTCTGTCCCTGGCCCAGTGCATCATGGGAATAGGGCAGACCAAACTACCAAGCCAATTCTTTCACTGGAAAGGAAACAAGCTTCCGGGGACCGGTTTCTGGCATTACAGCCGTCTTCGGCCCGGCTTGCTTGAATCCTGATGGTGCAGTGAGCAAGGGACTCACATCTGAGTATACCCTTCCACGCTTAGGGTGGACAAAACGATTCAGAAAAAGGGGGTGGTGATGGACAGAGTGTCTGAATTAAACAGAACGCTCCTACCCAGTCAAAGATCAGGGCTTGATCCATCACCGTTTTTTAGCTCACTGCACCATCCCAGCTCAGAACCTGGCTACATGCAAATTAGTCTGTCCCTGGCCCAGTGCATCATGGGAACAGGGCAGACCAAACTACCAAGCCAATTCTTTCACTGGAAAGGAAACAAGCTTCCGGGGACCGGTTTCTGGCATTACAGCCGTCTTCGGCCCGGCTTGCTTGAATCCTGATGGTGCAGTGAGCAAGGGACTCACATCTGAGTATACCCTTCCACGCTTAGGGTGGACAAAATGATTCAGAAAAAGGGGGGTGGTGATGGACAGAGTGTCTGAATTAAACAGAACGCTCCTACCCAGTCAAAGATCAGGGCTTGATCCATCACCGTTTTTTAGCTCACTGCACCATCCCAGCTCAGAACCTGGCTACATGCAAATTAGTCTGTCCCTGGCTCAGTGCATCATGGGAACAGGGCAGACCAAACTACCAAGCCAATTCTTTCACTGGAAAGGAAACAAGCTTCCGGGGACCGGATTCTGGCATTACAGCCGTCTTCGGCCCGGCTTGCTTGAATCCTGATGGTGCAGTGAGCAAGGGACTCACATCTGAGTATACCCTTCCACGCTTAGGGTGGACAAAACGATTCAGAAAAAGGGGGGTGGTGATGGACAGAGTGTC
The DNA here is from genome assembly GCF_964263255.1 of Lissotriton vulgaris. Lineage (NCBI taxonomy): Eukaryota > Metazoa > Chordata > Amphibia > Caudata > Salamandridae > Lissotriton > Lissotriton vulgaris. The sequence goes on along the minus strand of NW_028247282.1, from coordinate 69,974 downwards.
TGAATTAAACAGAACGCTCCTACCCAGTCAAGGATCAGGGCTTGATCCATCACCGTTTTTTAGCTCACTGCACCATCCCAGCTCAGAACCTGGCTACATGCAAATTAGTCTGTACCTGGCCCAGTGCATCATGGGAACAGGGCAGACCAAACTACCAAGCCAATTCTTTCACTGGAAAGGAAACAAGCTTCCGGGGACCGGTTTCTGGCATTACAGCCGTCTTCGGCCCGGCTTGCTTGAATCCTGATGGTGCAGTGAGCAAGGGACTCACATCTGAGTATACCCTTCCACGCTTAGGGTGGACAAAACGATTCAGAAAAAGGGGGGTGGCGATGGACAGAGTGTCTGAATTAAACAGAACGCTCCTACCCAGTCAAAGATCAGGGATTGATCCTTCACCGTTTTTTAGCTCACTGCACCATCCCAGCTCAGAACCTGGCTACATGCAAATTAGTCTGTCCCTGGCCCAGTGCATCATGGGAATAGGGCAGACCAAACTACCAAGCCAATTCTTTCTCTGGAAAGGAAACAAGCTTCCGGGGACCGGTTTCTGGCATTACAGCCGTCTTCGGCCCGGCTTGCTTGAATCCTGATGGTGCAGTGAGCAAGGGACTCACATCTGAGTATACCCTTCCACGCTTAGGGTGGACAAAACGATTCAGAAAAAGGGGGGTGGTGATGGACAGAGTGTCTGAATTAAACAGAACGCTCCTACCCAGTCAAAGATCAGGGCTTGATCCATCACCGTTTTTTAGCTCACTGCACCATCCCAGCTCAGAACCTGGCTACATGCAAATTAGTCTGTCCCTGGCCCAGTGCATCATGGGAACAGGGCAGACCAAACTACCAAGCCAATTCTTTCACTGGAAAGGAAACAAGCTTCCGGGGACCGGTTTCTGGCATTACAGCCGTCTTCGGCCCAGCTTGCTTGAATCCTGATGGTGCAGTGAGCAAGGGACTCACATCTGAGTATACACTTCCACGCTTAGGGTGGACAAAACGATTCAGAAAAAGGGGGGTGGTGATGGACAGAGTGTCTGAATTAAACAGAACGCTCCTACCCAGTCAAAGATCAGGGCTTGATCCATCACCGTTTTTTAGCTCACTGCACCATCCCAGCTCAGAACCTGGCTACATGCAAATTAGTCTGTCCCTGGCCCAGTGCATCATGGGAACAGGGCAGACCAAACTACCAAGCCAATTCTTTCACTGGAAAGGAAACAAGCTTCCGGGGACCGGTTTCTGGCATTACAGCCGTCTTCGGCCCGGCTTGCTTGAATCCTGATGGTGCAGTGAGCAAGGGACTCACATCTGAGTATACCCTTCCACGCTTAGGGTGGACAAAACGATTCAGAAAAAGGGGGGTGGTGATGGACAGAGTGTCTGAATTAAACAGAACGCTCCTACCCAGTCAAAGATCAGGGCTTGATCCATCACCGTTTTTTAGCTCACTGCACCATCCCAGCTCAGAACCTGGCTACATGCAAATTAGTCTGTCCCTGGCCCAGTGCATCATGGGAACAGGGTAGACCAAACTACCAAGCCAATTCTTTCACTGGAAAGGAAACAAGCTTCCGGGGACCGGTTTCTGGCATTACAGCCGTCTTCGGCCCGGCTTGCTTGAATCCTGATGGTGCAGTGAGCAAGGGACTCACATCTGAGTATACCCTTCCACGCTTAGGGTGGACAAAACGATTCAGAAAAAGGGGGGTGGTGATGGACAGAGTGTCTGAATTAAACAGAACGCTCCTACCCAGTCAAAGATCAGGGCTTGATCCATCACCGTTTTTTAGCTCACTGCACCTTTTTTTGAATCGTTTTTGGCCACCACAAGTGTGGCAGGGTATACTCAGACATGAGTCCCTTGCTCACTGCACCACCAGGAATCAAGCAAGCCGGGCCGACGACGGCTGAAATGCCAGAAACCGGTCCCCGGAAGCTTGTCTCCTTTCCGGTGAAGAATTGGCTTGGTAGTTTGGTCTGCCCTGTTCCCATGAGGCACTGGGTCAGACTAATTTGCATATAGCCAGGTTCTGAACTGGGGTGATGCAGTGAGCTAAATAACGGTGATGGATCAAGCCCTGATCTCTTGACTGGGTAAGAGTGGTCTGCTTAATTCAGACACTCTGTTCATCACCACCCCCTTTTTTGAATCGTTTTTGGCCACCACAAGTGTGGCAGGGTATACTCAGACATGAGTCCCTTGCTCACTGCACCACCAGGATTCAAGCAAGCCGGGCCGACGACGGCTGAAATGCCAGAAACCGGTCCCCGGAAGCTTGTCTCCTTTCCGGTGAAGAATTGGCTTGGTAGTTTGGTCTGCCCTGTTCCCATGAGGCACTGGGTCAGACCAATTTGCATATAGCCAGGTTCTGAACTGGGGTGATGCAGTGAGCTAAATAACGGTGATGGATCAATCCCTGATCTCTTGACTGGGTAAGAGTGGTCTGCTTAACTCAGACACTCTGTTCATCACCACCCCCTTTTTTGAATCGTTTTTGGCCACCACAAGTGTGGCAGGGTATACTCAGACATGAGTCCCTTGCTCACTGCACCACCAGGATTCAAGCAAGCCGGGCCGACGACGGCTGAAATGCCAGAAACCGGTCCCCGGAAGCTTGTCTCCTTTCCAGTGAAGAATTGGCTTGGTAGTTTGGTCTGCCCTGTTCCCATGAGGCACTGGGTCAGACTAATTTGCATATAGCCAGGTTCTGAACTGGGGTGATGCAGTGAGCTAAATAACGGTGATGGATCAAGCCCTGATCTCTTGACTGGGTAAGAGTGGTCTGCTTAATTCAGACACTCTGTTCATCACCACCCCCTTTTTTATATCGTTTTTGGCCACCACAAGTGTGGCAGGGTATACTCAGACATGAGTCCCTTGCTCACTGCACCACCAGGATTCAAGCAAGCCGGGCCGACGACGGCTGAAATGCCAGAAACCGGTCCCCGGAAGCTTGTCTCCTTTCGGGTGAAGAATTGGCTTGGTAGTTTGATCTGCCCTGTTCCCATGAGGCACTGGGTCAGACTAATTTGCATATAGCCAGGTTCTGAACTGGGGCGATGCAATGAGCTAAATAACGGTGATGGTTCAAGCCCTGATCTCTTGACTGGGTAAGAGTGGTCTGCCTAATTCAGACACTCTGTTCATCACCACCCCCTTTTTTGAATCGTTTTTGGCCACCACAAGTGTGGCAGGGTATACTCAGACATGAGTCCCTTGCTCACTGCACCACCAGGATTCAAGCAAGCCGGGCCGACGACGGCTGAAATGCCAGAAACCGGTCCCCGGAAGCTTGTCTCCTTTTCGGTGAAGAATTGGCTTGGTAGTTTGGTCTGCCCTGTTCCCATGAGGCACTGACTAATTTGCATATAGCCAGGTTCTGAACAGGGGTGATGCAGTGAGCTAAATAACGGTGATGGATCAATCCCTGATCTCTTGACTGGGTAAGAGTGGTCTGCTTAATTCAGACACTCTGTTCATCACCACCCCCTTTTTTGAATCGTCAGTGTCATAAGAAGCAACCCTGTGACTGTTGCTTGTAGTTTGAATTCATTACCCACAGCAATCTCAGAATGGCATAAGGAACAGAGGGATGTAGTGACCCCAAATTGCCCAAACTAGATGCCTGCTCCCTGTAGGGTACTGGTGGAGGTATCACGAAGAAAACAGCCACAACAATCAACAAGCAAGGCTATGTTCAACAGAGTCACTGTACCACCAAACGCCTGAGAAAGTCCATTTATACAAAGTGAAGACAGCCAAAATGTTAGTGCTTGACCCCTTCTCTTTTTCTTTTGTGGAAGAAGAGGAGATTCTGGAATTTGTGGAGACCCTCTGTCCAAAATGTAAGGTTCCCATCAGGACCTATTTTTTCACTGCTGCTTATTCACATGCTGCAATTGATGGGCGAAGCTATGAAGGAGATCGCTGCTCAGTAGATCCACCTCACAACCAACATCAGGATCAGTAGTCAAGAAACAGATTACATGAACATCACTGCACACTGGAGTTCCTTCAAAGGAGTGAAGCAAAGGCTAGCCGCTGGCCACACCAATGATGACAATTGTAATGTTCGATATGGAGAAATAGCATACAGCTGGACATGTTAAATACCAAAGTATATAAATGACTTCCACCTCGAGGGCTCATCACTGGATTTGTTGCCACTAACAACGGCAGATAGTTGCCAAATCCATGGCTGATGGAAGGTACTTCATTGTCCTGTGTTTAGAAAATTGCATAAACTTAATTGTGCAGGATTTCCTCACAAAAGAAAAAGTAATCAACAATATACTGGTCATCTGTCACAAAATGTGCACTAATTTTAGGAATTCATTCAAGGCCTGAAAGCAGTTGGAGATAAGTCAATTAGTTAATAGAGTACCTGTAAAAGCCCTCATATGGGAGGTGACAAGTTGGAACTTTACCTACTACATGCTGCAACGCCTGTTTGAGCAATACAGGCTTATCAATGAATAAGTACAACAAAGGAAAGGGGATGCAACTGCCAAAGCTGTGTCAATGAAAGTGGAAATAGGGGTGCCAGAGGGTTGCCTAATCCAAATGCTACTGCCTTCTGTGCTAATGACGCCTTTTGTGATTATGACACAGTAAGTCAGAAAGGAGGAAAGTACCAGGAGCCAAGCGATCCCATTGTTCCATATACGATAGGGAACATTTGCAAAAGGTGGAACAAACATTTGCTGCACAGAGCCAGTTATCTTCCGCATTTCCAGACAAGCATAGGCATAGCTAAAAGGTCAGGTAATGACACTGAAAGGCGTGGATTATTAGTTTTGCCAAAGCCCTTTATATTCATCTCCCTCTCCCCCAGGCACTTTCCCACACCCAATAATCTCACACTGCCCCCCTCTCTTTCTACCCTGGTCTTACTTTCTTTTCCTCTTATGACAGCTTTTTCCTCACACCCTTCCTCTTTGCTTTATCCACTCATTACCATCCTCGCTCCTGTCTTTCAGATTCTCTTCCACCAAGTGCAGCTTTTTGCTTTCGCAATCCTTCCCTCTCTTTTCTGTCCTTTGTTTTTTCCCTATTGCCCACCTCCCTCGTTCTTCATGTTCAGTGACTTTTTCTCCACCTCTTTTTTTCCCTGCTCTTTCTCTGTTTCTAGGGCACTCCTAAAGAGTGCTTTTAGCTGTCTGTTTACGAAAAAAACTTTTGTGGACCATTCCAAAACCTTTCAGTGGACTTAGAGCCCGCCCTTCGCCTTTCATTTGTTGCCACTATTGTCACTATCATTTACTTGCTTCTTAATTGATGGCTTGCCTTCTTTGTGTGCTTGTCCCTCCTCAGCAGCATAGCCTCTTTACCGTCCCTTTGATTGTCTGGCTTTTCGGCTTCTACTGCTCACATTCAGGGAACTACTTTTTTCTTTTTCTCTCAATACTCCATGACAGATTATGCTCTTTCCTTTGTGTGTTGCTTACCCCTTACAAACACACACCACCCTCGCACACAGTTTGTGTTGCTTTCCCCACCATGTTCTTTTGTAAATTCTCTGCCAGCCTCCAGTGCCATAATTGTACCTTTTATCACCCACCACCTGCTCTTTTCCCTTGCTTCTATTCCCCCACCTGCTCCTTCATTGCTCTCTGTTCCTCACAGTACTTACACATGTATTTGGGGGAGGACCTAGCAACGACAACCACCTTATCTTCAGAAAACGACTCAAGAATGGTCCCTTCCCCACATAAGCACCATGCACAAACAGAAATATACAGCATATCCCTCTGTATATAAGCATGTATTTGTACTATAGATATGTACCTATATATGTGTATTGCTTCGTATAAACATGTTGAATAAATATGTTTAAATTTGTTATTTTTTACATACACTTGAAAAACATATTTTATTGAATGCATCTTTAATCTACTTATACTTACTTTCTTTATGTATCTATATACTTTCCTTGTACTTGTATCTATGTATTTATTACTTTCCTCCAAAACTTTCCATGTACTTATGAATCTATATATTTATTACTTTCTTTTAATTCAGCATATCTAATGCACTACCCTCTTTCTCACCCTATACCTCTCTCTATATATTCTACCTCAACTCTGACTCATCTCAAACCTCTTTCTACTACTCTTTCCAATGCACTGCCCTATTTCTCACCCTATACCTCTATCAATATATCCTCTAGATCACGGGTACTCATAGTACGGCCCGCGGGCCGGCAGCGGCCCGGCAAGCCTTCCGTGGCGGCCCGGGGACCATGAGACATCGTACCCGTGTTAAAAAAAATAAAAATCCAACCAAGAGTGTCTGCTAACACTGCCGGTTGTAGAGACACTCTGAGAGAGACTGCTGCTCTATGGGGCCGGGCGATTCATTCCAGGAGGCCAGAGTGGGGCAGAAGGGGCGCTAAGAGGTGAACAAAGTCCCATTTACATGCAAATGGTCTTTTTTAACGACCTGTGAAGTGCTCGGGTGGGGCTGTGTGTCTGTGCGCGCGGCTGGGGAAGCTGTCTTTCTCAGCCCAGTGACACACAGGCAGGGTGAGATGACAGAGTGAGGTAGAAGGACAGAGACCGATGGAGAGGGAGGGAAAGGGAGACCGAGACATGGAGACAGAGAAAGGGAGACAGAAAGAGGAAGGAGGGCGACAGAGGTAGACAGAAGAAGGGAGACGGAGTGAGGGAAGGGAGTGAGGGAGGGTGTGAGGGAAGGGAGTGAGTGAGGGAGGGGGAGGGAGTGAGAGAGGGAGTGAGGGAGTGAGGGAAGGGGAGCGAGGGAAGGGGAGGGAGGGAGGGAGGGAGGGAAGGGGAGTGAGGGAGGAAAGGGGAGTGAGGTAGGGATGGAAGGGAGGGAGTGAGGGAAGGGAGGGAGGGAGGGAGTGAGGGAAGGGGAGTGAGGGAAGGGAGTGAGGGAAGGGAAGTGAGGAAAGGGGAGGGAGGGAGGGAAGGGGAGAGTGAAGGAGTGAGGGTGAGGGAAGGGGAGTGAGGGAGGGAGAGGGGGAAGAGGGGGAAGGGAGTGAGGGAAGGGAGTGAGGGGAGGTAGGGAGTGAGGGAAGGGAAGTGAGGAAAGGGGAGTGAGGGAGGGAGTGAGGGAAGCAGAGTGAGGGAAGGGGAAGGAGGGAGTGAGTGAAGGGGAATGAGGGAGAGGGAAGGGGAGTGAGGGAGGGAGAGGGGGAGGAGGGGGAAGCGAGTGAGGGAAGGGAGTGAGGGGAGGGAGGGAGTGAGGGAAGGGAAGTGAGGAAAGGGGAGTGAGGGAGGGAGTGAGGGAAGTGGAGTGAGGGAAGAGGAGTGAGGGAGGGAGTGAGGGAAGGTGAGGGAGGGAAGAGGAGTGAGGGAAGGGGAGTGAGGGAAGGAGAGGGGGAAGGGGAGTGAGGGTGAGGGAAGGAGAGTGAGGGTGAGGGTGAGGGTGAGGGAGGGAAGGAGATGAAAGGGGAGGGAAGGAGAGGGAGGGAGAGGGAGGGAGGGAGAAGGAAGGAGAGGGAGGGAGAGGGAAGGAGAGGTAGAAGGAGTGAGACAGTCAGAGTGAGTGAGACAGAGGAAGACTGGGAGGGAGAGAGGGAGATAGAGGGATGGAGGGAGGGATGCAGAGATATATATATGTATGCCGAGTCTAGTAGCTCAGTGGACGAAGGCGTCCGCTGCAGGGACCTGTGTTCAACCTCATGGTCACATTTTATTTTTGTAGCTCTAGCCCCGCCCCCTCCCTCACTGACCCCGCCCCCACCGGTGCGGCCCTCGGACACACACCACACTGTAAATTTGGCCCCTGAGGGAAAGTTTGTGAGTACCCATGCTCTAGATCCACTCTCTCATCAATCTCAAACCCCATACCACTACTATGAACCCCAAAATAGCCCTTTCTAGACTCTCCCCTTCTCTACACCTCCTTGCACCATCTGACACCTCTTTAACTATACTGATCCCCCAAAACAAGCCTTTCTAAACTCTTCCCTCTGACTCTTCCCCTCCACATCCCTTTTTACTCATCCCAAGTCTACCACTACTGCTATGACGTCCCAAACAAAAAGTCTAAATCCTTCACTCTTCTATCCCTCCACTATCCTTTTCAATCAAAATAACAGACTAACATGTCCACTTCTCAAATTTCATATTTCACTATACTAATTCACCACTAATCCTTTATGGGTTCCAGAGTAGCATCCTACTCGCCGAAAAAAGCGATTCAACACCACATTAGGAGTAGCAAGAACTATGTAAATGCAAACCTTTTACCTCTTCTATTCATCCCAATCCAAAATAACTGACTAATATCCACCACTCAAATTACTTTCATATTTCACTATACTAATTCACCACTAATCCTTTATGGGTTCCGGAGTAGCGTGCTACTTGCCAAAAAAGCACTTCAACACCCCATCAGGGGTAACAAGCGCTATATAAATCCAAAACTTTTTCCCTCGTCTATCCTTCCCCTATCCTTCTCAATCCAAATAACTGACTAATATCCACCACTCAAATTACTTTCATATTTCAATATACCACTTCACCACTAATCCTTTATGGCATCCAGAGTAGCATGCTACTCAGCGAAAAAAAGCCCTTCAAAACCCCATCAGGGGTAACAAGCGCTATATAAATGCAAAACTTTTTCCCTCTTCTAGCCCTCTGCTATCTGAATCCAAATAACTGACTAAACTATCCACCACTCAAATTACTTTCATAGTTCTCTATACTAATTCAACACTAATCCTTTTTGGGTTCCGGAGTAGCGCGCTACTCGCCGAAACAAGCGCTTCGCCGCCTCGTCAGGGGTAGTAAGCGCTATATAAATACAATTACAATACAATTTTGAAATGTCAATGAAGAATCAGCTTCTTTGTCCAACAGCTTAATCCTTCACTTGAACAAAAATCAGATACAATTGAGAAGATGGTCCAAAACTATCCGGATGACCCAAAAGAGGTCTGCTTGGATCAAGACCCATTGACCTATTGGCAAGAAGGAACAGTGGCAAGAGCCAAGCATTCTGGCAATTAAGTGGCAATTAAGTGTCTAGTATGTTCCGTGTGTTTGTTCAGTGTAGTTAGGATAGTTGTCATGGCCAGAAGGAATAGGCTCTATCCTTGAAACATGGAGAGACTGACGATGATTAGAATGAAGGCACATTTCATCCCCAAAAATTGTCAGGCTGCAGAACTCACATCCATGAATGAGGGCAATTGGTCAGACATAAGAACTGTGGTGAGTCATCATCCTCTGGACTACCCCCCTGAGTTTGTGGATGAATTCTTCTTTCCATATTAAAATAGGAACGATAACCCAACAGCAGATGTGGCAGCTTCATTAAAAAATATATAATATAGGGCCGGAAACGCATCATGGCGGAGATTGTGTTGCGCACAGATTAAAAACTTTGCAAATTTCCTGCATGGGTCCGTGTTTGTGGAAAATATATATATGTATATATATATATGTATGTATATATATATATATTTATATATATATATATTACCTACTGGCGGTCGCCAGTAGGTATATATAGTTAGGATTTTTTCTCTATGGGATTTTTGAAAATTCTATGTCTAATAACTTTGGCGTTTGTGGACGGAATTGGCTGACATTTTCAGGAAAATGGAACATTTTGTTTCTGAGCAGCCCCTGACAATTTGGGGGGGTTTCATCAAGGGGGGGCCGAGAAAAAAGGGGGGTCCCAAAACGCGTTTTTCCCATGTTAATTTCCATAGGGCGGTTGGCCTCACTTTTAGCTCGAACGGCTGAATGGATTTGCACGAAACTTGGCAAAATTGTAGGGACTGTTAGCCCGATGTGCCTTTGCTAGGTCTCAATATATGTGCTCCAGTGGATTTTGAGTAATTTAGGTTCAAAAAAAGATATATATCTGGGCGGAGCCTAACCACACATCTGATCTGATTGGCTGTCAGCACTTCATCCAAGAAGTGTTGGCAGCCATCTTGGGACCAATATACATGATAGCACCTCATTAAAAAGCATTGTAGTTAATAGAGGGTTTTAGGACTTTAGTTACATTATAAATCATTTGTTGATGGTACCATACTCGTTTTAGGAATTGTGGTGGGTTCTAAGGTGATTTTACCATGTGAAAAAACCTTCTGCTGTGATATCATGAATATTGTTTGAAAGAAAACTAATATCTCATGATTTTCCCACAGTGGTTTGGAAGGGGATCTATAAGCTAAACTGAAAGCATATTTTCTGTAAATTCACATTATCTTTCTCAGTCATGTGAAAATGAAGTCTGACATTCTCAGTAAAACCTGTACATCCAACAAGGACAGAGACTGTCAGTTGATTCCTTTGTGCTCTACTGCAGCCTCCTAAAGTGTTCTAAAGAACAACTAGAGCGCTAACAGTCCTACGTATTACAAAGGTATAGCACACCTGGAGCCATCGTGATGGGAATAAAGTGGTAACTCTTAAAACATTTAATTTAAAAAGGAACAAAATGAGGGGGTATATTATGCAATAGAAGGTATTATTAGTGCTGCAGAAAGAAAAATTAGGGCACATTTTGAGTGACTTTTCAAATCCTCTTCTATTTCATTAAAAAATTCTGACATACAGTCTCCCAAAATGGCCACCAGAGACAAAAGAGCCCAAATGTAGCCCAAATATCACCCAGATGTAGCCCAAGTATAGCCCAATGACAGAATGTCCCAGAGTGTTCTAAAGAACAACTAGAGCGCTAACAGTCCTACTTATTACAAAGGTATGGCACACCTGAAGCCATCTTGATTGGAATAAAGTGGTAACTCTTAAAACATTTAATTTAAAAAGGAACAAAATGAGGGGGTATATTTTGCCATATGAATTATGATTAGTGCTGCAGAAAGAAAAATTAGGGCACATTTTGAGTGACTTCTCAAACCCTCTTCAATTTCATTAAAAAATTCTGACATACAGTCTCCCAAGATGGCCACCAGAGACAAAAGAGCCTAAATGTAGCCCAAATATCACCCAGATGTACCCCAAGTATAGCCCAATGACAGAATGTCCCAGAGTGTTCTAAAGAACAACTAGAGCGCTAACAGTCTTACTTATGACAAAAGTATGGCACACCAGAAGCCATCTTGATTTGAATGAAGTGGTAAGTCTGAAAACACTCAATTTAAAAAGGAACAACATGAGGGGGGTAATTTTGCCATAGAAAGTATGATTAGTGCTTCAGAAAGAAAAATTAGGGATCATTTTGAGTGACTTCTCAAATCCTCTTCTATTTCATTAAAAAAATTCTGACATGCAGACTGAAACATGCACTTTGAATACCAGCAGCAGACGTCCCTGGTGAGCAGTAGCTTTACTACAGTGATCTAATGTGCAACTAGAGTGCTAACATTCAGAATTTATGGCAAATGTGTGACACATCTGAATGCCTTCTTGATGGAACCAAAGTAAACAAGCATTGAAAATGCAATAGATCTCGCCCTCGTTTAAGTTAAAGCCATTCTGTTTGTAATGAGGTGGCTTTTTAGCTTTGCTTTTATTAGTGTTTTTTCAACTTTCATGTAAATAACATGCATCTGTATGCATATAAGTATATGTATGCATGCATTTATGTTTGTATTTATATAGATATACAGATGATATATGTTTATATATGTATGTATATATATATATTCACTGAAAACACCATAGGTTATAGACCATATATAGTTAGGAATTAGCATTTACAAAACCTTGAAAATTCACTGAAAAAACCATAGGTTATAGACCATATATAGTTAGGAATTCGCATTTACAAAACCTTATTTTACTCACACAAAACCATTGAAATTCCATATATAGTTAGTTGCACTAACTATATATCGCGCACCCGCAATCCACTGCTGATGATGTCACATATTACATCATTCATGACATGGTCAGTGACATCACTGATGACATCACTGATGACATCTCAAATGACATCACTGATGACATCACTGATGACAACATCCAGTGACTGTATGTTTCTGTAAAGTTAAAATATGTCTTACATATTGAAGAATGAGTGGATGTATAAGTGTCTGGATGAAGGATTTAGTAGGTGCATGACTGACTGTATGAATGAGTGATTAAATGTGTCTCACTGAGTGCATGGGTTAGTGACTAAACTGTCTTAATTTGTGCATCATTATGTCTGTTGTTCTGTAAACTGTTGCATGTGTTGATAAGTAGCTATATGAGTAACTATATGGGTTATTGATTGGTTGCCCAAGTATTTGTATGGGAGACTGAGTGTGTGTGTGGGTGGCTGGGAGGTGTATGACTCTGTGCATAGATGTGTGAGCAGTTGATTCACTAGATGTATGGTTTCAAAAGTGCATGTGGAAACAGCTGTATGGGCGGTTGACTGTGTGCATGAGTGTATTGGTGAGTGAATGGATATCTCAGTGCTACATGTCAAAGTAAGTACATATGTAAAACACAGTACATGTGAGAGTTGACATATATAAATAACTGTGCATAAGAGCCAGTGAATGTGTGAGTGGCTGTATGGATCATTGTGAACTTGTATCAGGGTTTGGATAAGAGAGTAAATATGGGTTAGTATATGTTTGAATAAGTAAAGTTTGTATAACTGTATAGTTGAGGAAATGGAGGTGTGATTGATTCTTTGCATGGCTGACTAGGTGTGTGAGTAACTCCATGGATGAGTGACAGTCTGTGAGTGTCTGTTTACACTGATTGTATCTAAGGTTATATTAGAGTCTGAAGAGGTTCATCGTATTATCACATGAATGATATCATCAGTGATGTGATCAGTAATGTCAAATGAGATGTCATCAGTGATGTCATCAGTGATGTCATTTGAGATGTCATCAGTGATGTCATTTGAGATGTCATCAGTGATGTCATCAGTGATGTCACTGACCATGTCATGAATGATGCAATATGTGACATCTTCAGCAGTGGATTGCGGGTGCGCGATATATAGTTAGTGCAACTAACTATATATGGAATTTCAATGGTTTTGTGTGAGTAAAATAAGGTTTTGTAAATGCTAATTCCTAACTATATATGGTATATAACCTATGGTTTTTTCAGTGAATGTGTATATATATATATATATATATATATATATATATATATATATATATATATATATATATATATATATATATATATATATATATATTACCTACTGGCGGTCGCCAGTAGGTAGTTATAGTTAGGATTTTTTTCAATGTTAAATCTCAAAATTCTATTTGGAATAACTTTGGCGCCGGTTGACGAATCTGCCTGAAATTTTCCTGAAAATGGCCTCGCGGGGATCCGGTCCTTCCCTGAAAGTTTGGGGGGGATACGTCAAGCGGGGGCCGAGATAAAAGGGGGGTCCCAAAACGCGTTTTCCCCATGTTAATTTCCATAGGGCGGTCGATTTCACTTTTAGCCCGAACGGCTGAATGGATTTCCACCAAACTTTGCAAAATTGTAGGGACTGGTAGCCCGATGTGCCTTTGCTATGTCTCAAGATATGTGCTTCAGTGGTTTTTGAGAAATTAACGTTCAAAAAAATATATATATCTATAGGCGCTCTCCGGTGCGCGCACCAGTGAGCGCTCCAGGCGCGACACGCGACTTGCGTGCAGAAAGCTGATTGGCTCTCAGTTGTCTGTAAACATTCTAAACAGTCCGGAGCGGCCGCCATCTTGTCTATCGGTAAAATGTAGTCATAAGAGGTGGCAAAAACAAAGGGTGGAATTGACCATAAGGGGGTAGGGTAGACCCCCCCTGACCCCCTAGGTTTAATGTGGGGGCCATAAAAGGGCCCCGCGGGGTCAAAAAAAAAATATAATTTTTTTGATTTTTGCGGGGGGCGCGCACGGTACGCGCACCGGGAAGCGCTCCTGGGAGAAAAGAGAATGGCAGAATTTTAAAATTTAAGTCATTTTATATAAATGGGAGGTAGTTCTGAAAAGAACTGTTTTTTTATTCTTTTTGTTGTTTTATATTTTTTTTGGGAGTTTTTAAACTTTTTTTGCTTTTTATGGTTTTTCAGAACATTTTTTGTTTTTTTTTGTATTTTTGAAGGAGAGAAACAAAAACCAAGCATTTCAAACGGGATCAACAGGAGAAAAAAAAAAGGGCAACAAATTAATATTTCCTTTGGCACTTGTGGTTTTCCCAAGCACGATTAATAAGAGTGATGCATTGCTCACCATAGCAAATCATTTGACCACAAAATTTACAAACCATTTTAAAATTTGAAAAGTTGGTTTGTATGATGGAGCATGTCTCCCTAACTTCCAGTCCTGATGGGGTGGGAACATTAGTTTTGGAGGTGCTGGCAGAAGATTGTACAGGGTTTTTGGCCAGTTCCCTGACCTCTGCCCTAGAATAGTTGTTGGGATGTTTTCTTTGCATATGCCTAATCATTGTGTGGTTGCCGAAGGAGTACTTCTTGTTGGGATTCCCCCTTGACATCTCCTGATGACAGATAAGGCAGGTTGCTTTAGGTGCATTCACTTTTTTTTTGTCACTCGGGATAGAAAAAAATTGCCAAATGATGTGCTCTTTTCGTTTGTATGTTATGTTGTCCTCTGGGACGAATCTACTGTCCTCTTCGTCCTCATCTTCCTCCTGTTCTGGATCTGCACCACTGTGAAGTTGAGGAGGTCCTTGTGGTGGTGGTGGTGGTGGTGGTGGTGGTCCAGAAGATCCAGCAGCTGCAGCTAATGTAGCCATTTTCTATAGATAAAAGTAAAGGTCTTCCTCTCTCAAAGCAAAAAGGTAGAATAAGGAAAAAAGGTGGGGGCTTTCCTCATTTTGAAAAAAAAAATATCCTGAACCAATGAGAAGTGTTAATTTTAGGTCACATGACTAGGGGTTTTATCATTATGAAACCAAAACTGTTATGAACCAATCAAAAGTGTAATTTTTCGGGCACATGACCCGACGCGCTTACGCTACGCGCCCAGGGGCGTGCCCGGGGGCGTGCCCCGGGTCACGTAGCGTAAGCGCGTCGGTGCGCTTACGTCGTGCGTTTCACGCCTACGCGGCTACGCGATACGTCACGATCATGTTTTCGTTTGCGATATTGGCGCTCACGGGACGCTCCCCGGAGCGCGCTCGGGAGCGGTTTTCGGAAATACGCTTTTCGGGGCGCACTCCGGGGCGCGCTCTGGGAGCGCTCCCCCCAAAAATTAAAAAAAAAAAAATGGGATAATTGTAGGGACAGGTAGCCCTATTCTGAAGTGGTTTGTAAAAAAATTAACTTTATAAAAATATGTATTGTGCTACATTGGGCTTAATATATGTTAGAGCCAAAATGTAGCCCAAATGTAGCCCAAAGTAGCCCAATGTAGCCCAAAGATGGCCACCAGAGACCAAATATTGTAAATGTAGCCCAAATTTCAACTAGATGTAGCCCAACTGTAGCCCAATGACAGAATGTACCAGAGTGTTAAAAAGAACAACTAGAGTGCTAACAGTCTTATTTATAAAGTGAAACTTATAGTTAGGAATTAGCATTAACAAAACCTATGAAATTCACTGAAAAAACCATAGGTTTCACACCAGTTATAGTTAGGAATTAGCATTTAAAAAACCTATGAAATTCACTGAAAAAACCATAGGTTTCACACCGGTTATAGTTAGGAATTAGCATTTAAAAAACCTATTAAATTCACTGAAAAAACCATAGGTTTCACACCAGTTATAGTTAGCTGGAAATTTTACTGATATAAAACCATTGAAATTCCCACGTTATAGTTAGTCGGACTCACTATAACTTGCGCGTGCAATGCACTGCTGATGACATCACATATTACATCACTCATGACATGGTGAGTGACATCACTCATGACATCACTGATGACACCATCCAGTGAATATGTGTCTTTCTGAAAAATAAATATTAGTGAGTTATGTTTAAATATTTAAATACATATATTAGTGTTTCACTTTGTGTATAAGTGGCTACATGTGTTGATAAGTAGCTACATGCGTATGTATATGAGTTATTTGATATTTTTATTAGTATCAGTTTGAGTGTCTATATGGTTTGGTGGGGGTATTACTTAGCACATAGATGCATGAGTGACTGACTCTTTGTTTGTATGTGTTTTGAAGACAGCATATGTACAGGACTGTATGGGTGGATGAGTGTCTATATGTGTTCGTTAGTGAGTGAATGACTGTCTCACTAGTGTCTTTATCAGTAACTACATATGTTTTAATCTAGTATATATGAATATTGATGTATATAAGTGAGTATATGTGAGAGTAAGAGATTGTAAGAGTTCCTGTTTAAATAAGTATGTGTTTCTATAAGTGATTGTTTAAGAGAATAAATATGTGTAATTTTCAATAGAAGTAAGGTGGAAGTGTGTGTATAACTCTATATTCAAATAAATGGATCTTCAATAGTTTATTTGCACGTGTGAATATGTGTGTGAGTAACTTTTGGATGAATGTCGGTGTGTAACAGGATGTATTGGTGTATCTCTTCATATGATGAGTGAGTATATGTATGAGTGACTATATAGAACTGTTGGTGAATGAGTGGATGTGTATATAGATAGTGGAAGTACAGAATTGCTTGTTGTAACTGATATAGGTATGTCCATTTTCTATTTTTGAATATGTGTCTCAATGGTTACTTTACACTGAGAGGAGGTCTGTCACTGTGTCACAAGGATGGTGTCATCAGTGATGTCATGAGTGATGTCACTCACCATGTCATGAGTGATGTAATATGTGATGTCATCAGCAGTGCATTGCACGCGCAAGTTATAGTGAGTCCGACTAACTATAACGTGGGAATTTCAATGGTTTTATATCAGTAAAATTTCCAGCTAACTATAACTGGTGTGAAACCTATGGTTTTTTCAGTGAATATATATATATATCTCCACAGAATCCTCTTCACTTCTTGAAATGACGACAAGCCACACCAGCCAGGTACGATTAGAGTATTTTAATCGGGCACAAACAGACGCGTTTCGAGCTCACGGCAACTTGGTCACATGACCACCACATTCATTCGTCAGCTGATATAGCAGAAAAAATAATAGCAAAGGAAGAGAGACTCTGTGTTTACAATATTCACACAGAGCTCATAACGGTGCAAATCATAAATTAGACGTAAATTAATAACAAGTGCACATCTTCCGGGTGTTTGGTGTAATTCAGTGCTTGGTGTTAAAATAAAAGAACATTTGATAGCTCGCATAATGGTATAGTACCCAATTTAGCAAGGTAGAGCAGGGATATGAAAAAAGGAATGAGAGAGAGAGAATTAAGGCAACGAAAATAAGAGAAAGACATAGGAGGGGAGGAGAGAAAGAAAGAGAGAATAACAGGGTAGATTCAGGTGTAGTACCCCAAATTTGTAAGTTATATCTCCTAATGGATTACATTTATTCCTTGTCCATTCATACTATAGGTCCTCACCCCGCATCCATATATCTATTCCCACTATTTCTAAGTAGTCACACAATCTATATTTATTGTAGGTTTCCTTGGATAGTCAAAAACAATCCCTTTATAGTGAAAGGGGATATAATCAAAAGTAAATAAAAAGTCTCAAGATCTTATAAGTCCACCCTCTAATTCCATCTCTAATTATTCAAAATACTACCTGTGCTCTTATAAGTAAGTTGTAAACTTTCGTGGAGTAGTCGTGCTCGTAACACTATCTTCTATCTGTGGTTTGTTTTATTTCTTCCGCAACAGCTCAGTTTCTAGAAAGATGAAAGGGAGAGAGTGGTGATTAGATTCATTAATACAAAAGATAATACCGATTGGCAACATTATCGTGCCTCATTCAATGCTGACATTATTAGTTTCCATGATTTCCTCATTTTTCATAGTTACCAAACCTCATAGTACACCAACAAAACACAAAAAATTCAACAAAAATTAATAATTAACAATTAAAAATCAGATTGTCATGGAATCTGAGTTTCAAGAAGGGGGTATGGAAGGTCTCGGTCAGATTATTCATAAATGTACATACATTTCCTCATCAATGTTCATCCCAAAAAGTGCGATACAGCCTGCCTGTAGAAGGAACCTGGATTCTGCCCTGCGCAATGCTGTAAACCGGTTTCCTCCTCTCACGTGTTTAGGAATCGAGTCAAGGGCAAAAAACTTCGCCTTGGTCCAATCCCCGTCATGGGGTTTGTGAAAGTGTTTAGCTGTGCTGTAGGAAAAGTCCTTGTTCGTGATTGCACGCCAATGCTCAAGAATTCGCTTTTTGACGGGAAAGGTGGTTGAGCCAATGTACCATTTGCCGCAAGGGCATGTCACTACATAGACTACATGGTTTGTGGTGCATTGGATGGTCTTATTGATTTTCCACCTCTTCTTCACCCTGTTGAGTACTACCTCCCTCACATTGGAGCTATGACTGCAAGCCTTGCATTTTCCACACTTAAAAAATCCTCCGTTCGCCGCAAGCCATACTTTCTTCTTTTCTAAATGACTGTGAACTATCAGGTCCTTGATAGATTTGCCCTTTCTGTAGGTTATTGATGGATGTGGACCTAGTCGTTCCCTGAGGGCTTTATCCTGTAAAAGGATGTCCCATCTCTTTCTCACAATCTGGCTGAACTCGGGGGATTGAGTGTTGTAGGTTGTTATTAGTCTTATTGGGGCGTTCAAAGTCATTTGTGTGGTTTTAGGTATTTTGAATAGTGCATCTTTTCTCCTTTCCTGAGCATGTTAGGGTGGTAGCCTCTCACAGCGAACCTTTTATGCATTGATTCTTTGTGTTTAATGAATGTCTCTTTGGTACTGCAGTTTCTCTTGGCGCATAGATACTCGCCAAAAGGAATTGCCCATCTAAAACTAGGAGGGTGGGGGGGTGACAGCTTGTTGAGTGGAGTACAGAATTCCCGGCCGTTTCTTTCCTAAAAATTTCTGTCTCAATTTTATTCTCAACAATTTTAAGTTTTATATCAAGGAAGTCAACGGTCTTCTGACTGTGTTGCATGGTAAATCTCAGGTTCAAACAGTTCAAGTTAAGAGCATCCACAAACTTAACCAGCTCTTGTTCTCTCCCCTCCCATACAAAAAAGACATTGTCAATGTAGCGGAGCCAAATATTCACGCAGGTAGTCCAGTGTTCCAGGGCATCATTTCTGAGCACCTGCTTCTCCCACCAGCCTACCAATCGATTGGCGTAGCTGGGGGCAAAGCAGGTGCCAATCGATGTGCCCTGGATTTGCTTGTACATTAGCCCGTTAAATAGAAAAACATTTTCCTCCAGACATAGTTCGATCATTTGGAGTAACATTTTAGAGTGTGCTTCAAGGTGTCTACTTCTAGTTCTTAAAAAATATTCGCATGCCCTCAGTCCATCCCTGTGTCGAATGGATGTGAATGAATGACTGAATGAATTCTTTATTGTTTGGTTACTCAAAACCATTACATTAAAAACAAGATACAAGGTTACAAAATTACAAAAAATAAAACCAAGGGAGTTTGTGACGCCCTGGGGGCTGGGGTTACGATGAGTAAGGTTCATATTGAGGCATGGGTCTGCACAGTCACTATAAGGGCAGGCCCTCCGGGGCCATCAGCAAGGATCGTGTCTGGTGAATGAACTTTCCGAAGGAGGCCATGTGCTTTACCGTTGTCAAGGTGTAAAGATGGATGGTCGCCTCCTTTGCGGTGCGGGTTCCTGATTGTCTTAAAATTGGCCTGAGATAGAGACTGCGGGCCATGCGCAGGGCCGGGCTGCAGAATAGTAGGTGAGCCAGTGACTCACGTTTGTACCTGCAGAGCCTACATTCCCGGACTCCTGAGCCGACCGTGCTGAAGGCATATAGTTCTTTAAGAGGCAGCAGATGTAGTCTGTAGGCTAAGATCTTATGAAGGGCTGTGCGGCCCACGGCCTGCTTCAGATGGTGTTTGGGATTGTGCAGGATGTGGGGTAAGCACAAGGACTCATGAAGGTCTTTTTTTTCCAGCGACTCCAGGTCCAGTTCTTGTGACAGCGCGCGCACTTGTTTTTTGATGGAGTGTTTGATGGCGGTGTAGCTGACATATTCAGGATTCCAGGACTCTATCGCGAGACTGAGTTGGTCCTTCGCCGCCTTGAGAGTGGCCGACCAGGGATTCCCTGGTTCTCTGAAGATACAATTCAGCGATGCCTTAAGTGTGTTCTCCTTAGCCGTCGTTGTTAGAAAGTAGTATTTGCTTAGGGCGTCCATCTCTTCCAAGTATTGCTGGTTGAGTGAGAACTCAAAGCGGACGAGAGTGTTTCTGGTACACCTCGGAAGATGAAATAGTCTCTTGTAGGCTCTGCAGTGAATTTTTTCTAGATCTTTGTGCAGTTTGCCTGGAAATGCCTGGAGAGCGTAGTTTAGGGCCGGCATCAATTTTGCTTTGAGTACTCGTTGGATGGCCATTGTGGACGGGCTGTATAAGGAGGCGTGCAGCTTGAAAATGGCGTAGGTTATAGTTTTGCCTTTGCCTTGAATGATCTTTAGGTGCGCGCTTGAGAGCCCTGATTCCTGGAAGCAAATGGCCAAGTAAGTGTACCACTGAGTACTTTCCAGCAAAAGGTGGCCAAGCCTCCATTTTAATGATTTTTTCTTTGGGTACTTTCAAAAGATGATGACTTTGGACTTGGATGGATTTGCTACAAGCTTATTTTTATCTTTGTATACGGCGAGTGCCGTCAGCGCCTTTTGTAGCCCAATTCTCGTATGGTCCAAGAGCTCCAGGTCGTCGGCGTATTGCACAAAGTGAATTTTTGTCCCGCCGATCTTTGGGATAAGCAATGCTGCCCCAGTCGAGGCTCTCTCCATGTCCACTGTGTATAAATTGAATAGCAGTGGGGCTAGCACGCACCCTTGTTTTAGACCTCGGTCTGTATTGATCTTTGCAGATGCATGGTCCCTCGAGAGTTTGATTCTTACCCACGTTTTGTGGTACAAGGATTGGATCGCCCTCAACAAAGATGGATTGATGTTCCATTAAGCCAGCTTTCTCCAC
The DNA here is from genome assembly GCF_964263255.1 of Lissotriton vulgaris. Taxonomy (NCBI): domain Eukaryota; kingdom Metazoa; phylum Chordata; class Amphibia; order Caudata; family Salamandridae; genus Lissotriton; species Lissotriton vulgaris. The sequence continues at coordinate 49,058 of NW_028247282.1, read as the reverse complement.
AGGATTGAACAATCTACCCCGTCGAATGCCGCGGAATAGTCAATGAAGCAGGCGAATAAGGGGGGGCTTTTGCGTGTCCGAGCTTGGTGGACCAGATAAGAAAGTGCAGTGATGTTATCGACTGTGGAGGACCCTGGTCTAAATCCGGTTTGGCAGAATGGGAGGAGACCTTCAGCGTTCATCCAGTCTGTGAGGTCCCTCAAGTTGGCACTGGCGTAAGCTTTTCCCTTGATGTCCAGAAGGGCGATCAGGCGATAGTTTGATGGTTCAGATTTGGGGCCCTTTTTGTGAATTGGCTGTAGGAGCGAGCCTCTCCATGAGTCTGGAACATCACCCAGTAGCCAGCATTCAGTGTACAGGTGGGTCAGGGTTTTTGACCAGAAGTCGATGTTTGCCTTAAATAAGTGTCCAGGAAGGCCGTTGGGCCCTGGGGCGCCATTTTGTCTGATGTTTTTTTAGAATTTTGGACACCAACAGTTTTCCCGGCGGGGCAGTCATCTCGGTGGTTGGGTCTAAGTCAGCTCCAACGTTAGATGTTTCATTTTGCTTTGAGGCGGGGCCGGTTTAAATGTAAAGGGCTTTTACATGGGCGGCCCAGATGGGAGCCTCGAGGGAGTTTTCTCTGTGATTTGTGCCTTGTCCCAGGGTGCTTAAATAGTGCCAAAACTCCTGCGATTTTCCTGGGCTCAGCAAATCAAAGATTTTCAGTCATTGTGCTTCGCAGTGATCTCGTTTTGCCTCCCAGACCTTCTTGGAGTGACTTTTGCTGGCCTCTTGAAGTTGTTTCTTCATTGAGCTTGTGCCATGTTTGCGGAAAAGTTTGCATTTCTTGCTCGGGTTGTTTAGCGCTGGTTTTGATTTCCGCCTTGTGTCCATATGTAGGTGGGGAGTCCCTGTTATATGTGCTGTTTGAGGTTCCACGAAGGATCGCAGCAAGGGTCCCAGTAATGGCATTCCAAGTGGCTATTGCGCCCTTTTTCTGATCATTCAGTGGCCAGCCTGGCCACTGGTTTGCCCAGTTGTTAAAAGTTGTGATTGAGGTCTGTGCCCATTTGATTCTTCTAGGCAACTTTATCAGTTCTTCGCCTTTAGATGCTCCAATGTATTCGAGCCTGTGGCGAGTGTCCGCTATAAGATTCAATGTGATGGTTAAGGCAGCGTGGTCGCTATCACTGCGTGGATGAACTGTGAAGTTTGACATGAGAGGTTGTAGTTTTTCACTTAGGATGATGTAGTCGATCGTTGTTTGGTTGTTATATGTAGGACTGACAACGGACCCTGGGCTGATGTTTAGGAGGACCGAGTGCACTGTCGCCAACTTATACGTTTTTAATAGATCATTCAGGGCAATGGTGGCCCCAGGCTGATGACGTTGTGTGGTTAATATCCCTATGTTATGGATATTGAAGTCACCAAGAATGATGCATTCCAAGGCCAGGTATTGGAGCATTAAGGACTCAAGGTGGGTTGTCAGCGTTGCCAGATTGGATATGGGACCATGTGGATTGTAGTATAGGTTAATTAATAAGAACCCAAAGTTTCCATTTGTCAGGCGGCAGCCTTTCAGGATGCCCGCCTGGAGGTTGTCCGGGAAATTGGGAATTACCGCGAATTCCACGTTGAGTGAATGCTTTATGTAGACACATATAACCCCCGACGGTCTTCCGAATATGTTAGGATTTTTTGCAGGTTTTCCATATTCTGCGTATCCTCTTAATGAGAGCGGGTGGAGCTGCCAGGATTCTTGTATGCAGATGATATCTGCCTCTTCCATGAATGTCACAGCGTTTTTATTAAGAAGCAGCCTCCTGAGCCCTGCGCCATTCCAAGTCATGATTTTCAGGCGATCCGGGGGCGGTCCCTGTCTGGAGGCTTTTGTTGAGCGATGGTCGTATTGCAGAGGGGGTTGGCACGAGGCATCATGGCTGTGTTAGGATCTTGAGATTAGTGCTAGCGGCAGCCAGGACCAGTCTTTACTCTCGCGTCCCAAGGTTGCGCATGTGCGTGTACCCTGAATCGGGTTAGTTGTTATTTTAATTGGGGTGCTGATGGTTGGACCGGTGTTTGTGGCACCTTTGGACCCCTGGAGGATGGGCGTCACGTGTGGCGCGTCAATGGTGTGGGAATACAGGCGTAGGTTTCCTCCGATTCGCTGATCTGTGTTTCCCATCTGGAAGTGCGCGGTGTGAGTTTTTAAGATTAGGGGGTATTTTTGTGCGCGCATAGGATTTTTTTTTTTTTTATGCCCCAGCTTTCCAATAACTTGTACTGGCTTTTCAGAGCCTCGGCCATGTGCGGGCTCACGAAGGTTAACTCCGTGGGTTCGTTTTTCTCCTCCGCATCTGGCGGGAGGAAGGAGATGGTTTCAATGTCTGTGGTTTTTGTTCCCTCCAACCCTGGGATGTTTGCAAAAAGTTTTAGTAGGTTACTGCGGTTGAGAATGTCCCACGTCCCCTGGGAGACATAGTCGGGGTACAACGTTATTTTCCGATCCTGGGAGTGGTTTATTCGGCAGACTGAGTCCGCCCCATGGCCGCCTGTTTGTGGTGTCTGTGCTGTGTCTGGTGGACTGTCATTTGCATGCCTGTTTAACCCCAATGGCCGTGGGTGGACCTCCATCTGTGACAAGCTGGGGGCGCTGATGGTCAGTGTTGGGTGTTCAATTTCCATGAGGTCTGTGACAATCAAAGGCGCTTGCGATGCGCGGCCCATCGTGAACATTGATAAAGCGGCGACCTGAGGATCGTGTCTGTTTGAGTTTACTTGAGGTGTTTCCGCTGAGCTTTGTCCGTGTGGGTCCATTGCTTGTTTTGTGTATGATGCTGTTAGAACTGGCTGAGGGGTTGCAAGTGAGGTTGTTGCTGTGTTGGTAGAATGAGTGACTTCGACGTTTGGCTCGATTATTTCCGGTATTTTGTCAGTTGCTCCCAATTTGGTTGTTTCCTGATTCACGATGTGGGCAGGCGTCTCATTCTCAGGCCGTAGCCATTCCCGGATGGATCTGGGAGCGAGAGATTTGTTTTTATTTGCCTTACTGAGTTTTTTAAATTTGTTCTTGTTTTTCCTGGATAGCGTATGGAAGTCTGGGCTGGTTGGTGTGATGATATGCCGAGGCTCGTGGTTTTTTGTTTTGGTTGTGATGGCATCTGGCCTGCTCGTGCTGAGCATGGATGTAGGAGCCTCCCAGGTGGTTTTGTCTTCTTTATTAGTTTGTGTAGAATGGTTTGTTGAGTTTCTTAAACCTTCTATTTTTGGAGGGTGGGGGGCTGGGGCATGAGAGATCGGATCCTTGGTCTTGCTGACTTCATTCTTGAGGTCCTCAATTAGTGTGGTCATGATGTCCGGAAGTTTTCCTAAATTGTTCAAGATTGGACTGCAACTACATGACTTAGGCTTGAAGTGTGTGCTGTCCTGTACTCGGCGAATCAGGGAATTCAGATGGTCCAGTTTACAGTTGATTCCAGATATTAAGTTTGCGACTGTTTGTAGTATATTTATCTGGGCATCGAGCTTGTCGGCGTGCATTATTGCCGCACCTGTCATAGAAATGAGTGTCTTGTTGATCAGAGTTAAATGATCTGTAATCACTGGGGGGCTCTCCCCCTTATCCGAGCTTCTACTCATTGACGATGGTAACAGGGTCATTTTATCTTGTTCCCGGGGGCTCTGGTGCGTCAAATTCGAAGGTGGGGCGTCCCGAGCCAGTATTTCTGTGGTTCCTCCTCCTTCATAGATTTCACGTGCGTCAAGTATGTGCTCCCCCTGTTTCCGGGGTTGCGCTACATGTGCTGATCAATATATCAGCCGTGAGGGCCCCATTTAGGATCGAGTTCGAATGAGGATCTTCCGGTGAGAGGTGTGTAGGAGTTGTTGATCTGGTGGAGTCGGGTCGGGATGCGACCCTGTCCGGGACCTCTGGCTTGAGGGATATCCCGCCCAGTAGCGTAGTTATTATTGGTGATAGGGGTATTCCTGGAGCCCATGAGGCAGTGGGACTGGGGGATAGGCCGTCATCTGTGGCTTTGTTGGGCGGAGTGCCGCTTGAAGATCTAGTTGGTACAGCTGGACTTGTAGCCAGGGGGTAGAAGAAGCTTCTTATGTCTCTGTTTCCTAGGGAGATGTTTGCCCCGGGACTGGGAATTGAGTGACATGGATTGTAACGCCTCCCATCTTGCCCTGCTTGCGACGGTGTCAATGCTAGGAAAGCAGTTGGTAATCCTGGGGACGTTGGCGTTGCACCAGTAGCACCAGGTGATCCCGGAGCTCCCCCCTCCGATAGCCCAGGCCCGGGGTAGAGGCCACCCGCACCTGGGGGGTAGAACAGTTTTGCCTTTCGCCTCCTGGCTGTTCTGTGGGGTCGAGGTTTTTCCTGTGCCTGCAGTAAGGACGAATTTCTGGTCCTCATTGTTTTTCCCTGCTTTTCGCTGTCACTTTTTTCCTATTGCAAAGTAGTCGCTGCGAAGTTTCAATGACAATCAGACAGGCGTTTTCCCCCGGTGTCTGCACCCTTCTGTTGGAGGGCCGCTGAAGGTCTAGCTGGAGCGAGCGGGGCACGCAGGGAGTGGCCGCTGGCAAAGTCTGACCTGGTCAGACCGGCCTAGACCACCGCCCCCGGGCTCTTACTTCGCGGCTGCCTCTAACGGCAGCCGCGCTCGCAGTCTCTCAGATTAGCTGAACAGTTCTATACAGTTCTATACAGTTGTGAAGTTCTGAAGGGTCTTGTCTTGAATGTGGCTGGGATGTAGCTGGGGTGTGGGCCTCCCAATACTATTCAAGGGACCCCCGTCAGGAAACCCCGCAGACCCCAGGCTGCAGAGAGGCAGAGAGGCAGAGAGGCCACAGGTGGGGGAAATGGCTTTAGCGATACAGGTGCTGGGGGTGAGGCGAAGAAAGTGGGGAAACAGGGAAGCTGCACCAACCTGCTCTGCTGCCGTCAACCCCCCCGTCCTGAGTGGCTCCGTCTCCAGCTCCGCTCGGCCACCAAACCGCCACCTGGCCACCGGACCGCTCAGCCGCCGCACCGCGCCGATAGCTCGACCCTGGGTTGACCCGGGTCGGGTCCTCGCTGTACTCCGAGCTTTTCCCCGCGTTCTCTGCGTATGACAGTATGCACACCCCCTTTTTTTTAACCACTTTTAGCTTCTTTGCGAGGAATAAGCAATCTGTGGGGGGCTGGGGTGCAAGTTCAGGTCTGGCCCCCACCAGTACCTGGCGCCCTGAGCTGCAGTGTCCGGTTTAATCGCCTGCTCAGCGCCAAAAAACAAAGGCCAATGACTCCTCTCTCCGGCGCAACTCCCTAAATCCCCCCAATGCTTCTGTCAGGCGTAGAATAATATAGCCGCTGTATTATGCTGCTTACCGGGCTTTCCGCCGGGTTCACCACACTCGGCGTGTTTGTGGCAAGGGGTATAGCAGAGTATGGTGGTAGTACACAGTTTTTGCCGTTTTTTTTGCAGTTTTTCGCTAATTCCCACTCACTGCTCACAGCCTCCTGGACTGCAGAACTGCGGAACTCCTGAGCTTGTCACCATGCTGCCAAGCTGCCGAGCTGCCCAGGCTCTCCCTTGCTCCGTCAGCAGCAGCTCCCCCTGCAGCCCCCTGCAGGCTTTCCACTTACTCCCGCCGGACCGTAGACCTTCTTTGCCGGCTGCTGGCTGCTGCTGGCTGCCGGATAGCGGTGGGCAGGGCGCAGGGCACAGGGCGCTGATTACAATGCACTGGGCAGCCCCCCCTGCAGCCCCCTGCAGGCTTTTTCGCTTACTCCTGCCGGACCTTTAATCTTCTTTGCCGGCTGCCGACTGCCAGATAGTGGTGAGCAGGGCGCCGGTTACAAGGCGCTGGGACGGGCGTTCAGCTCTAACTCGCCTACTCGCCTCCCCCTGGCTGCTCGCAACGTGGAGAATTGCGACTGGAGCGGCTTGCGGCTCTCTGCTGCTCTCTGCTGGTGATTTGCTAATGGATGTGTATAAGCTCTCAACATCTAAACACACCAGCCAAAAGAGAGACTCCCAATTGATGTTCTCTACTTTCTGTAAGAAGTCCTTGGTGTCTTCTATGTGTGATGTGAGATCTTTTACATAGTTTTTGAGGAATTAGTCCACGTAATGAGAGACATTCTCTAATAAACTATTGATAGACGACACTATCCGTCTTCCTGGAGGTTGTGTCTGGTTCTTATGTACCTTCGGTAGAAGGTAGAATGTGGGTGTAGTAGGATTGTCATTGATAAGAAACTTGGACTCATCCCAATTTAACAGTTTCTCACTAGCCCACCCTCGAATGTGCTGGTGTACTCTGCTCTGTAGTTTGGTTAAATATGTGTGGTCCACTTTAGTGTAGCATGTGGTATCGGATAACTGTCTCATTGCTTCATTGATGTACATTTTCTTATTCCACAAAACTATGTTTCCGCCCTCATTGGATGGCTTTATGACGATCGAGTCGTCATTCTTCAATTCCATCAGTGCCGCCCTAATTTCTGGTGTTATATTTTGTTTATCTAGGGGTCTGTTGAGAAGTTTAAGCATGTCATTGTTAACCAGGTCATGGAACAGATCTATATTGTCCCGTGGTAGCTGAGGTCTATATCTAGATTTAGGTCTGAAAGGTGTGATCACGGTGTTAGCATTGGTTACAGAGGTCAAGTTATCAGGTGCAAAAGTAAGCTTGGTATTGCTATGATTACGTATGGTAATCCCCATTACTCTTAGTCCTACTCGTCCTCGACCCAGTCATCACACATGAGGTATTCCACACGACAGGAAACAAAACAGGAAACGCTTTTAGACTCCACCCACCCTCCTGTCAGGTGCTATAACACACCTCACCACCAGAAGCAAATCCTGATGTACCAAGCACCAAAGGCCTGGAAAGGGAGGGCGGGCGGGATGTATGACTGGGTCGAGGACGAGTAGGACTAAGAGTAATGGGGATTACCATATGTAATCATAGCATTACCTCTACGTCCCTTGTCCTCGACCCAGTCATCACACATGAGGCATACCAAAGCAACGCCCAAACAGGACTTTGGCAACCCACACAAAACAAAACACAGACCAGACACAAAGGAGTGCATCAAGACAAAGTTGTAAGAAACAACAGAATCACAGCGGAGGGGAAAACCCCCCATAGCCAGCAACACCCCACGACCAAAAACTGGTCCGGTCAGACAAGGCACAACTCCACCACCAGTGCCGCACGAACGCGGACCCGGAGGCCCGGGACCCAGCCCGACAAATCTTCCCAGGGAAGCAGCCCAGGAGACAGAAACGTCCCGAGCGGAACGTGCCACGACACCCGCCGGACAGGGCAAAACCCGCACCCAGACAGGCAAGAGCAAAGACCGCCAGAAACCAGTGACCCAAAGAGAGCCAGGAAGCAGCCGTAGCCAAACCAGCCAAGCCAAAGGACACGGAGAGAGAGCCAGAAGAGCGAAACACCCCAGAACGAGCCACAGAAAGCATAAGGCACGTACGAGGCCAAAAGAAAGAACAGAAAGCCACCAGGCACGACAGAATGTCAAGGGGCACAGACTCCAAAGGCACAAAAGGGGAAGACTGCAAAACCCCCAACACCAAGGAGAGACGCCAAGGAGGGCACAGATAGCAGCCCAAAGGCCCAGCAAGGAAACCAGAGGAGGAACACCACCTCGAAAATGAAGACCATCGCTCCGAACAGGAAGACAAAGCAGACAACCTACGAGAAGCCCGCAGCACCAAAACAAGAGGTTGGGCAGACCACGGGTCCCAAGAGACACCCGTTCAACCCCCAAACCGCCAAGGAGAGGGGAACCAGAAAGATAGACAGAGAACACAGAGGAGAGGAGTGAAGTGGCAGAAACCAAGGAGGCCCCACCGCCAGGCCCAGCAGCAGATGAAACCAGGACCTCCACGGCCAGAGAGGTAGCACAGCCACCACCTGAGCCCCCTGCCGCCGACCCATCAGCAGAAACGCAGGAACCAAAGGAAAGGGAGGAAAGGCACAGAGAAGTCAGGGAGGCCGAAGGAGATACATGGCATCCACCCCCCCTGCGCCCCCCTCCGGAGACCAGGAGCAGAACAGGGGCACCAGGGCATCGGACCCTGAGGCAAATAAGCCCAGAGCCGGAGTCCCGAACCTCAGGCAAAGCAACCGAAAGGTCCCGGGAGCCAGACACAGGGACAGAGACGAGGGAAACCTCCGGCTCAGAGAGTCCGCCACCACAACGTCCACACCCCGAACGGGACGAGCAGACAGGGCCGGAAGACGAAGTTCCGCCCAAGACGAGAAGGAACAGGCCACCCGAATCAGGGAGAAACTGCGGGACCCCCCCTGGTGATCCAGAGACGCCACAGCCAACGTGAAGGCCCATCCCACCAGGACAAGGCAACTCCCCAGCTGAAGATGGAAATAGTGAAGCGTCCTCTCCACTGCAGACAACACTCCCCAGTTGGACAACCTGCGAGACTCCGACGGGAGCCAACGCGCCAGCATCACCCAACAGGCCAGAGTCACTCCCCAGGCCGAGGCGAAGGCATCCGAGGTCCCAACCAGAGGAGGAGGTAGACGAATCAACAGCCCCACGGAAAGGAGGGAGGGGTCAACCACCACTGGAAAGTAGACACCACATCCAGAGACACAGGAACAGGACAGAAATGAGACCCACCGCTGCACAGGCCACAGCAGAGGCCGTAGCCGAACCCTGGCCCAGGGCACAGTGAAAACAGAAGCAGCCATGCGGCCCCGAACCTCCAGCCACTGAAGGATGGGAGCCGAGGCTTGCGACAACAACCTCCTCAGCAATGACTGCAGGCGACGAATCCGGGCGTCCGCCAGGAACACCCTCCCTGACACAGAACCGAACACGGCTCCGATGAAGGACCTCCGGGTCGCAGGCTCCAGGTGACATCTTGGCAAGTTGAACAAAAACCGTGGTCCCTGAGCGTAGACACAGTCAAGTGAAGGTGGCGAGACATGACCTCCAGGGACGGAGCCCGAACCATCCGGTCGTCCAAATACGGGCACACAGACACCCCCAGGAGATGCAGATGGGTCACCAAGGGAGCCCCCCCCCGGCGAACACCCGGGGGGCGGACCGAAGACCAAAAGGGGGGACGCAGAACTGCCAGTGCTGACCCTACAGGAGGGCCTCCATCCCGAACGGTATCCTCCGTATGAACAAGAACAGGCCCGAAGGTAGAAGAACACTCGGAAACCCTCCGCGAATCATGGCACCACGAAGATGATGGAGCTAAACGTCCAACCCCTGCTCCGCCAGGGGAATCGGGACAACCGCCCGTCCGCCGACCAAAGAACGTCCAACAAGGCCAGATGGCGGGAAGCATCCCGAGGAGAAGGGGTCACCACCACCCCGGAGGGGGGGGGACAAGAATCCGATCCGGTAGCCCCACGACAAGACATCCAGCACCCATCTGTCCGAGGTCGACAGGCGTCAAGCAGGAAGGAACCTGCGAAGGCTCTCACCAACCAGAGGAGGAACACCAGCGAAAACGACCCCAAGGGCGGCCCAGACAGGAACGCAGCGGACCGGACCCGGCACCCCTCTGGGACCTCCTCCCAAATGCCCGGAGGAAATAATGCCCAGAGCCATGACGAATCCGAAAGGAGGACTGCAGAAACCTGGCAGGCTGGTGGAAAGGCCAGGCATCCGAAACCGAGGGAGCCCCCCCCCCCCCTGGTCGGAAGGCCATGAAAGATAAAGAATGCATGTGCTCCTGGAAGACCCTGTGTAGCCAACCTACCAGTGAGTCACCAAACAGACAGGCCCCAGCGAAAGGCAGCCGCAAGCCACGGACCGCTGGACCACGTCCGTCATCCAATCCCGCAGAAAACAGGATCCAGCGCAGCAAAAGAGGACCACAGGACACAGCAGAAGCCCATACAGAAGCAAAGGCGACGTCTGGCATACATTCACCTCCAGGCGGGCCATAGGCCCCAGCAACACCGGACAACTGGCACCCTCCAGTGAGGACGAAAACAGGGACTCCAAAACGGTCAGCAAAGACCAGACAACGCCAGAACGAACAGCCAGATGAGAAACGGCAGAAGACATCTTCAGGGCAGAATCCATCCACAAGCCCACACCGTCCATCAGAACGTGCTCAGCAGCCATGGAAGGATGACCCAGAAGACTGGCACCACAGAGTCCACAGGAACGAAGACAGGCCAAGAGACAGCCACATCCCATAACGGAGAAACAAGGACACAAACCAGGGCATGGAGAAAGATCCGGCACCATCCACACTCGCAACAGAACCACCGACACAAAAGAGGAACTGGCAGAGAAAAGGCTACAAGAAATCCGAAGAAATCAGAAAGCCCAACAGCAAGCAACAGATGATCCAGAAGAAGGCGCCCAAACCGGGTATCAGCACACCTCAACGGCATCACAGGAAAGGCGAGGAGGCCCCACCGGACAAAGGGGAAGAAGCAGGTCTAGGAGTAGAACATCACCCCTCACGACGGAGGTAGCACACGACCATTTTCAATTAGAAAGGTATCCTGGTGATGAAGAACAGATGGAAATTGTTATCCAACGGAACACATTTCATCGAACTCAGAAGGATGAAAGTCTGAGCGCACCCACCGGGATTTGAACCAGTGACCGTGAGACCGAGCACAGGCCCCTGCAGAAGACTCAATAGTCCAATGAGCCATCGGACCAAGCCTCAAAGCCGAACTCCAGACATCCGTGCAACTACCCCAGCAAAACAGTAGAGGGTAGGAGAGGAAACGTAGCACAGCGTAATATACACCAACAATAAGAAAGCGACGAACAACACCGCAGAGCACGTACCGTAAGCAGACTCCCACCAGATGCCATGCCTGGACTCCAAGTTCCAAGCAGAAGGTCAGCGTCCTGTCCACAGCGCTCAGGCAACGTAGAACACACAATGCCGAGGAAGCGTAGCAAAGACCACTTCAAAGGTATGAAAAGCAGTCAGCAGCTCCAGATGAGGCTCAAACTCCCACTCCTTCAAAAAACAGGGGAAGCCCGGTAAACCAAAGGCATCTGGGTAAATAAAGACTATTTTAAAGCAAAATGATGCCTAGGACTCTGCTAGCACAATGTTATTTAATGGATGGGACCATTTAATTATCGCATCCTATACCCAATATATTGTATTTGGATGAATCAAATGTTATATTTCATTTCATCGGGTAACCCAACCCTATATAGAGAACAGCAAATGCTTTTTTTATGTGTTTGATTTCAATTTAATTGAATCAAATTTCTTATTTATTTGAGTCTATTTTTGACACATTTAAACAAACATATATATATACACACATCACTTTTTACATATATACATATACAGTACATACAAACAATAATAAATTGGTATTGCGGTATACTCTGGTAGCCCAATTTTTTACATAGGATGCTAGCTCCTAGTATATAGCCTCAGCATTCCTTAGACAGTAAGCTCCTCCAGTCCTATTTACAAAGAGTGTACCAGATCATTTTTAATTTTTAGATCCGTTCAATGTCCTTTTTACTCCTTGTGAAACCAATTGTTTCGTTCATAGTTTTCAGTATTTTGGCTGGGGTCTTCTCTCAAATAAAGGTGTTTCAGCCCACTAATTTTGGGCCTCATCAGGACTTGGGCTAGTGCAATAATCCGTACCTAATAGGTATCCTCGGGCTTCCCTATAGATATTTATGTAGGTGGTGGCCCTTTAAGACGAGTCTGGCGTCCCAGCGTCTCAGATGTCTTTTCGTGGGTCTTCTGCTGACTAGACTCACTTCGCACAGCGCGGGGAGGCTTTCCCTGTCTCTCTTTCCTTTCCCATCCACGGCATGGCCCAGCGCAAGTACGCTGAAGAAGTACCGCGCACCAACCAACTGAGCCACTGGAGAAAATAGATCAGCAAGGGTCCATGCGGAAGCGGGACTCCACATCAACACCCCGGAAGAGTGAAGGAATCCCCCTGAAGAGTCCCCGGGCGCAACCCCCGGAAGCTCCAGAAGTCACTTGTCTCAGGCCCAGGCACAGGCTCCCACAGAACGCCCACCAGCCGAGACACGCAACCGTGCAGAACCACGGAACAGGCACGACTCCGCTCCAAGAACCGGAGCGCCCGGAGTCCACCCGGGCGTCCGCCCACACCAGCACCCGGCACCGAACACGGCCGAAGGGTGTAACAGGGGGCAAAGCGCATGCGCGCAAACAGGAAACGCCGCAGAGACAGCCGGCCGTCCCAGCACAGCAGGGATAGTCCAAACAGCCACAAACTCCCGATGTCCAAAGAAGGGAGACTCAGCCGCGTGTCACATGCCACCATAGTCGGCACCGCGTCCCGGAGGCACACGCAGGAGCCGTCACCAGGGCCCCCTCAAGGTAACGAGGCAATGGAGACATCGGGGAATCCAAAGGGGAGGAGCGCGCCCCAGAACAGCCCAGCGCTCACAGCCCCAAACCCCAACCACGTCCACGGTCGATCCAGCAGGAAAGCAGCAAGCAGCAGGAGAAAGGTCCACAGCACATCCATCAGTGTGAACAGAGACCAGGGCAGGAACGAAACAGGAAGACCCACAAAGCCCAGCAGTATGGGTCACCTGAGCCCAGGAGGAGAAAGGGAAGCCCAGCAGCCCCACTCCAAGCAATCCCACGACGGTCCATGGGAGCCCCCCAAAGCCCAGCAGTGGAGGATCCATAGGACAAACGAAGCAGGTAAGTGCCCGGCACCCACCCCAGCGTCTCCCATCAAGTAAACCACCGACAGGAAACAAAACAGGATTTGCTTCTGGTGGTGAGGTGTGTTATAGCACCTGACAGGAGGGTGGGTGGAGTCTAAAAGCGTTTCCTGTTTTGTTTCCTGTAGTGTGGAATACCTCATGTGTGATGACTGGGTCGAGGACGAGGGACGTAGAGGTAATGCCTTGGGTAGCGGGTGTCTGTGGTTGTGTCAGTTCTATCCCACCCTCATCATGAAGAATATCTAGAACATTTTGCAGTTCATTGTCCTGATCCGATGTTATGCTAGTACTGTCAGATCATTGACGGTCAAGTTTCCTATTGGAATGGATCTTATGCAATTTGAGCTTCCTAACAAACATATACATATCTATGCGTGTCTGTGTATAGTCAAATTGCAGATCAGGGCAAAATGTCAGTCCTAATCTTAAGACGTTTTCTTAATTCTCAGATAATTGTCTATTTGATAGATTCATTACCGTTAATTCCGTGGTTCGTGTATCCATTATTTGTTCTTCTGCATCTGGCTTCTGTTTCCCACTCCAGTATTGTCTGAGCTTGCTGCGCCGCTGCCGTCGTTTTTTGGTTTTACCTTGCCTCCTCGGCATTGATATCGGGGTCTTCCTCTTATTGACTGTTCGTTGGCCTCCATCATGAGGCGCATTTCGTCGGAAAAAACGGTTACATCAGAACTGGACTGCGCATTCCCATCCATTGAACTTGCGTCTATACTCAAGCTTGTACCCGATTGCCACCTGTCCTTATCCGCCATTCCCAGTGCTTTATCCTTCAAAAGCGAGGAGCGCGGCTTATCGAATTTCTTTGCAAATGTCAAAATTCTTCCTGACTTGTAGTCGCGTTCGTCGCGCTCGAACTTGCGCTGCTTTCTAGCGATTAAGTCCTTTTCAAACTTTTTCACTTTATCATCCACTGTTGCCAAAGTCTTTGATACTTCAGTCTAGTCAGTTTCTTTCGCCAGGTCATCTAGAAGCATTTGGATTTCCTTCAATAGGTCTTCATGCTCCTCCCATGCGTTCTTTACCAGGATCTGCATCATGACTTCGGAGCAGGCATTAGTATTCTCACGCCATGCTTTCAAAACCTCCGGTTTGGGTTTATTTAGCGTCGGGACAATAAAAATGCGCAAGCCTCGGGGGGACGCGATCCATCTCTATGTAATTTTGCAGAGATGTCGCTTCCCACCAGTGGCTGAGCTCCTTCTTCCGCAATCTTTCCAGTGAGTTTCTTTTCTGTTTTAGCGATGTCACACCAGGGGGTGTTGTGTCTCCGGACCCATTCGCTCCGACTCCATCGGGCCCTTTCTGTTTCTTGAAAATGCTCTCTGCCGAGGCCTCTCACCCCTTCAAGAACTCCATTGCCCGAAATGCAGTTCGGTCCTCCGACCGTGTTTGTACCTGGTTGCGCAACCGACAGAGATTGTCGTGCGTGCCCTGGCTGCCGTTCTACTGCTGTTTTCCCCTCTCACCATCCGCAGTTCAGCGCAGCATAGAGGAGTTCTACCTCGATCAAGTCGCCGAGACTTATCCCGCGTAGAGACTTCAGGCAGCCGGCGGGCAGAGATTTCCTGACTCCACGTCACTTTACAAGCACGGCGCAGCTCTCCACCCTTCCAAAATCGGGCCGGGGCTCATCTCTCGAGCGGGTGCCACCGCTCAGTCAAATCCACAGAATCCTCTTCACTCCTTGAAAGGACGACAAGCCACACCAGCCAGGTACGATTAGAGTATTTTAATCGGGCACAAACAGACGCGTTTCGAGCTCACGGGCTCTTGGTCACATGACCACCACATTCGTTCGTCAGCTGATATAGCAGAAAAAATAATAGCAAAGGAAGAGAGACTCTGTGTTTACAATATTCACACAGAGCTCATAACGGTGCAAATTATAAATTAAACGTAAATTAATAACAAGTGCACATCTTCCGGGTGTTTAGTGTAATTCAGTGCTTGGTGTTAAAATAAAAGAACATTTGATAGCTCGCATAATGGTATAGTACCCAATTTAGCAAGGTAGAGGAGGGATATGAAAAAAGGAATGAGAGAGAGAGAATTAAGGCAACGAAAATAAGAGAAAGACATAGGAGGGGAGGAGAGAAAGAAAGAGAGAATAACAGGGTAGATTCGGGTGTAGTACCCCAAATTTGTAAATTATATCTCCTAATGGATTAAATGTATTCCTTGTCCATTCATACTATACGTCCTCACCCCACATCCATATATCTATTCCCACTATTTATAAGTAATCACACAATCTATATTTATTGTAGGTTTCCTTGGATAGTCAAAAACAATCCCTTTATAGTGAAAGGGGATATAATCAAAAGTAAATAAAAAGTCTCAAGATCTTATAAGTCCACCCTCTAATCCCATCTCTAATTATTCAAAATACTACCCCGTGCTCTTATAAGTAAGTTGTAAATTTTCGTGGAGTAGTCGTGCTCGTAACACTATCTTCTATCTGTGGTTTGTTTTATTTCTTCCGCAACAGCTCAGTTTCTAGAAAGATGAAAGGGAGAGAGTGGTGATTAGATTCATTAATACAAAAGATAATACCGATTGGCAACATTATCGTGCCTCATTCAATGCTGACATTATTAGTTTCCATGATTTCCTCATTTTTCATAGTTACAGAAGCTCATAGTACACCAACAAAACGTTCGGCTCGGAACCACGCAAGTTTATGTTTTAGCAAAGCCCGAAAGCAAATTTCCCCGGAATGCAGGAGAGGCTGAGGGCTGGAACTCTTCTGAACCCGTTATGCAGCACAGTGAGCCTTTTTCAAATTACAACTTGCCCCTGTAATATGGATCCTACTAAAGGAAGTTAATTGTGAAAAATGTTTGCATCAGCAGCGCACCCACTTAGGAGAGATGATTGACTCACCTTAGGACTTCATGTCCCAGGAACATTTGCGAGAATTAGCATGAATAAAAACACCGGGAATGCTAATCAGTGAGTTTGTGCTGCTTTTGTAATCACTGCCCATGAAGAAGAGGCGCAAAGCCTTGAAACGCGTAGGCATGAAATAATTTACCAGAAATGGGGGCAGGTTGGAGCACAATATGCCGGGGGGCTGGCAAGCTGTTGTGTGCCCTCGAAATTTGCTTTCAGGTTTGCTAATATATATATACAGGTAGTATTTTGTTTATGTCCATCAATGTAACATGTGACTGCACGATATCACTTTAAAAGGGGCAAAAGCAATCTGTATCGCCATGTGACCAAGGCCGCTGGGACGGCCGAAACGCGTCATGACTTTCTGGTTATGGCTAAATAAATAAGATGCTGAGAAAAGTTGGTCCTTGCCTCGTGTTTCTTTGGAGGAGCGCTGCTGCGAGGTATTTGCAGATAATTATCGGTATTGGATTGCTGCCGATGTTGGACCCCCTCCTCTGAAAGCCGGCTTCACAGCAAGCAGTCCTTCGTTGCCCGGCAACCCTCTGAGCTCCTTCCTCGTGGAGGAGAGTTGGCGGGGACCCCGGGGGCACTTTGAAGATCCCATTCAAGGGAAGGAGTGGAGCCATCCGATTATGCACCGTGCGCACAGCGGAAACGCCGGTGAACAAGAGAATCTCTCGCCCTGAGGCTACAACAGAGCGGGCGCAGCTAAGAGATCAGCGTGCATTGTGGGCACCGGGTGGCGCCGATATACAAACAGGCAGCTGGTCCCGACCTGCGTCTTCGATGCGAGCATAGCCAGTGGCACGGAGTGAAGAAAGCACTTAACGGTGAAAATCGGATTGAGGAGGTATGTGGCTTACCGCTAGAGTCAGCTGCTGCTGACATAGACTATTGAAGCGAAATTAGGCGGTTTTGCTAAACACGTTATTCAGCACTTGATTAATTAACAGCCACCGGCCAGAATATGTCAGGCGATGTACGGAGGGCCCGTGAGCTCGCTGCGCAAGCAGAGTTTTCAGATGACATTGAGCAGGAGGTGATTGCTGAGAAGGAAGTGGGGACAGGGGGGCCAGAAGGCGCTGCTAATAGTACCACCAGAGACTTGTTCAGGGAATTGGAAAAACTGAAAAGAAATGAACAGTCTAAATGGTGGGAAGCTCGCTCCCTCAAAAGATATCTGGATGTAGGGAGAGTCCCTAGAGGACTTCGCATCATGCTGGCCCCCAGTTACGAAAACCCCAACCCTTTAATGATGGAAGAATGGGGTCAGTGCAACCTTGAATCCTCACGGAAACTAATGCAGATTCTGGTGAAGTTTGCAGAAATTGATGGTGAGGAACTCCAAACAAAGATAGACACTCTTGAGGAGAAAATAAAAGCACTTCAGGGTGAGAAGGAAAACCCACAGACCACTAAAATGAGGAATGAAATGATAACAAGACTATCCAAGGAGGAAGAAAAAATCAAGACAAGAAAAATATATAAATTCAAAAGAGACCGGGATGACTACGCGAATGGCCAAATATTCACATTTGCACGTCGCTACGATAATCTAAGAAGAGCCACAGCAAGCAAGAGAGGAGCAGCCAGCACTGGGGCTGTGCCGGCAGAATCTGATGAGATATCTATATACAGCTCGGCCGCAGAAAGCGGCTCAGACAATGAAGGGGCAAGAAGCAATGTTGTTTTGACGATGGGGGAAGAGTTGGCGGTCTTGAAAGACAGCAGAAAGGCAACCCTAAGATCGCACTTCCAGGGAAAATCGTCCCAACCAAGTCCCAACACAGGAGGGGCAGAAGAAAAGCAGCCAAACAAAGGCGAGCCAACCAAGCAGGGATGAGGCCGTGGACGGGGGAGGAGCAAGAAACCCCAGGCCTAGCCAAAGACAACACTATGGATTCTTCCAATACTGTGAGCTGTGATGGAGATCAATCCAGCAAGGAGAAACAAGCCAAATCCATAATCAACCTAAGCTCAGTTCAACTATCAGCTGCAGAAGAGCAGCTTCTAAGCTTAGGTTTAAGCTTTTGCCCTGAGTCTAATTTCTCTTATACCACCACGAGGGCAGACATTTACAGATTTATAAGGAAATTGAAACTTAAGAAACAATTCCTAAATAAGACAGCCAGCACAGAAAATGTTCCAACAAGATTAACAACTAGCACCTCTGAATTGGCAGTCAGTGACCTAAATCTATATCGTGACATGTGCCAGCTGGGGATTGATGAGACCATGGGGACACAGGAGATAGTGGCATCCAGTGGTCAGATGAAACCAATCACCCCATTTAAACCTAAGTCCAAATACATTCCCCTGGCGGCACGTGATGGCCTCGACTCATTTAGCGATGCTGTGGTGCAACAAGTGAAAAAGATGGCCTTAAAGACTGACAATAATAAGCGACAATTTACGAATCAGGAAAGAAAGCTAAAACAATTGTCCACTAAGTTAAAAGATGCTGAAGTTATAGTTCGGAATTCAGACAAAGGCGGGAACATTGTTTTATGGCCTACCACGGAGTACCTTGAGGAGGCGCACAGGCAATTAGATGACCTACAATGCTATACAAAGAGCAATCCTCAGAAATACAGGGCAATGTTAGAGGCCTTGTGTAAGAACCTGGTGGCATGGAAGGGCCTTGGCATGCTAAGTGGAGATGAGTTTAAGTATGTTAAAAAAGATCATCCACTCACTCCATATATTTATTTCATACCAAAGGTCCACAAGAGTATCTCCAAACCACCAGGCAGACCAATAATTGCAGCATGTGGTGGCCCGTTGGAAAACCTCTCAAGGTACATTGATTATTTTTTGCAGCCACACATGAAATCTTTAAAGCCATATGTACAGGACTCCAGTGACTTTCTGCGAAAATTGGAGGATGTAGTGTGGAGCCCAGACCTGCTGTTGGTAACGTTGGACGTCAGTTCATTATACACATGTATAAAGCACAAGGATGGCCTGCGTGCATGTGAGTACTACCTTAGCCGCAGGCCTATTGAACTGGCCCAACATACCAAAATGCTTTTAGAAATGCTAACATTCTGCCTCAACAATAACTTCTTCATTTTTAATGGACAAATGTACCAACAGGTCCAAGGTGTAGCAATGGGGGCCAGTTTCTCCCCCAGTTACGCATGCCTGTTTATGGGGTGGTGGGAGGAACTGGTCCTCAGGCGTAAATTTGAGAAATACTGCACCACTAATATCACATGTTGGCTCCGGTTTATTGATGACTTATTTATTGTATGGCGTGGTTCCGAGGAAAGTGGTTTAAATTTCATACATGAAATCAATGAAAATGATCTTAATCTGCATTTTACTTCTGATGTAAGCAGGGAATCGGTGACATTTTTAGATGTACAGGTTTTTATATCTAATAATATTCTTACCAGTACTCTTTTTAGGAAACCGACGGCAGGTAACACTCTTTTACATGCCACGAGTGCTCATCCCCAACATCTAATCAAATCCATACCGTACGGCGAGATGCTACGCATCCGCCGTATTTGTAGTAATCATGATGACATGATTGTTAAACAACAGGAAAGTTTTCAGAGATTTGTTGACAGGGGTTACACTGCTAAGATACTGAACACTGCTATAAGGAAATCCAGGGTTAAAGAAAGAGGTGACTTGTTGATTGAGAAAGTGAAACAATGTGACAGAACCAACGAAGTTAGACTTATTCTGACTTACTCCAAGCAGGAGAAAGAAATCAGGAGTATAGTCAGAAGAAACTGGCACTTTGTAAAAGATGATCCCATGATTGGTGATGTGATGCCCTCAAATCCTTCTATTACTTTTCGTAAAAGTCTAAGTATGGGCTCCATCCTCTCAAAAAACAGCCAAGAATACATAGGCAAGGAGCCTTGGCGAACCATCAGCAGGGGCTTCTATAAATGCCTGGCATGTAAGGCTTGCCAACATGGTGTCAATACCAAAAAATACACAACAGTAATCCCAAGAACTACGAGGGAGATAAAACAGCATTTAACCTGTAGAACTGAATACTGTGTGTATATATTGGAATGTGACTGCAAACTCAAATATATTGGTAGCAGTAATCTGCAAATCCACAAGCGTATCCTACAACATCTGCGCGCCATTGTAAACAAAGATCAGAGTTACCCAGTGGCCAGACACTTTGAGGCGTGTCATAACAGCAAGCCTCAGTGTCTTAAATACTTCGCCATAGAATCCATCCCGCTTACCAAAAGGGGAGGCGATAGGGAGGCGTGTATGCGCAGGCTTGAAACCAAATATATCTTGGAGTTTAATTCAAAGTGGCCGGGAGGTCTTAACACCACGGAGGACCTCCACACATACTTATGATCACTTTATGATAATGTCACTTTTTTAGCCATATAGTTAACACCATGATACAACAATATACCATACTATAAGAGGAGTTGGTCTGCACCTTGCACTTTTTTTATACACTTGTATTTATATTATAATGTATTGTGTATAATTTATATATTGAGTGTAATGTATGGGTGTATGTGTATATATATGAATTGATTGATTTTAGCCGTCGTTTTAAATATTAGGGTAGCTTGTTTTATCCTGATGTCTGATGTGATAGCTGATTTTAATCATGTCACCGATTCCCTCTTTTTAATAGATTGGTTTTATGGTGTGATTTTTTATATGTGCTACATTGATAATGTATGATCATATCTTGTCTTGAATACTAAAGTATAACTCTGTTTGAACAGAGTTAAGCTTTTTCCTCCCTTTACTACCTCATTCCAGTATAACCCTCCAGCACCAGCCACTTTATCTGTATTTGCACTTTGACTGCACGATGTCACTTTAAAGGAAAAAATTATATATATATTTTTTTTCTTGTTGACACGAAGTCACTCTAAAATACAGGCGTTACAATATGGTTGAAGGTGAGAATGAATTAATAGAACTAAATAATATCAAAAGGTATTATATCCCCTTCTTCCGAGTTTTCAATGGCTGGTAATATGTTCATTATGAATTCATTTCTTCTTTTTTTGTAGGGTCCTTATAGATTAAGCTAATTTCTTTTTTGGATCTTTCTTTCTCTACTATCATGTAATAGTAGTGATTACTATTATTATTATTTTGTATTATGATTTAATACACGTTGGTGAGCACTGACTATGCACAATATTTATCAATGGATTTGATGGACAAAATTGACATATTTTTTTCTCATTACCAACTTGAAGAGTTAAAGGCATTTATGCTGTTATATACAAAAATTGCAAAACTATAAATACTCTTTCACATGAGATTTGAAGCTGCAAATGTATATACACAAAATAATTTTTTATACAATGAGATTATAGGATTAATTTATGTATTTATACAGCTATTAATTCACCTCTGTATTGGCACTTATGAGAAAATACAGGCAAATGTATTTATACAGGTAGTATTTTGTTTATGTCCATCAATGTAACATGTGACTGCACGATATCACTTTAAAAGGGGCAAAAGCAATCTGTATCGCCATGTGACCAAGGCCGCTGGGACGGCCGAAACGCGTCATGACTTTCTGGTTAATGGCTAAATAAATAAGATGCTGAGAAAAGTTGGTCCTTGCCTCGTGTTTCTTTGGAGGAGCGCTGCTGCGAGGTATTTGCAGATATATATATATATATATATATATATATATATATATATATATATATATATATTATATATATATATTACCTACTGGCGGTTGCCAGTAGGTATATATAGTTAGGATTTTCTTGAATAGGGATTTCTGAAAATTCTATGCTGAATAACTTTGGCGCTGATGGACGGAATTGGCTGAAAGTTTCAGGAAAATGGCACATATTGTTTCTGAGCGTCCCCTGAAAGTTTGGGGGGGTTTCGTCAAGCGGGGGACGAGAAAAAATGGGGGTCCCAAAACGTGTTTTTAACATTGAGTTTTCCATAGGGCGGTTGGACTCACTTTTAGCTCGAACGGCTGAATGGATTTCCACAAAACTTGGCAAAATTGTAGGGACTGGTAGCCCGATGTGCCTTTGCTATGTCTCAAGATATATGCTCCAGTGGTTTTTATGAAAATTAACTTTGAAAAATATCTATTGGGCTACATTGGGCTATATATATGTTAGAGCCCAAATGTAGCCCAATGTAGCCCAAAGATGGCCACCAGAGACAAAAAAAACAAATGTAGCCCAAATATCAGCCAGATGTAGCCCAACTATAGCCCAGTGACCGAATGTCCCAGAGTGTTCTAAAGAACAACTAGAGCGCTAACAGTCTTACTTATGACAAAAGTATGGCACACCTGAAGTCATCTTGATTGGAATAAAGTGTTAACACTTAAAACATTTAATTTGCAAAGGAACAAAATGAGGGGGTTCATTTTGCCATAGAAATGTTTTATATATATATATATATATTCAATGAAAAAACCATAGGTTTTAGCCCATATATAGTTAGGGATTAGCATTTACAAAACCTTATTTTACTCGCATAAAACCATTGAAATTCGCATATATAGTTAGATGCGCTAACTATATATCGCGCACCCGCAATCCACTGCTGATGATGTCACATATTACATCATTCATGACATGCTCAGTGACATCACTGATGACATCACTGATGACATCTCAAATGACATCACTGATGACATCACTGATGACAACATCCAGTGACTGTATGTTTCTGTAAAGTTAAAATATGTCTTACATATTGAAGAATGAGTGGATGTATAAGTGTCTGGATGAAGGATTTAGTAGGTGCATGACTGACTGTATGAGTGAGTGATTAAATGTGTCTCACTGAGTGAATGGGTTAGTGACTAAACTGTCTTAATTTGTGCATCATTATGTCTGTTGTTCTGTAAACTGCTGCATGTGTTGATCAGTAGCTATATGAGTAACTATATGGGTTATTGATTGGTTGCCCAAGTATTTGTATGGGAGACTGAGTGTGTGTGGGTGGCTGGGAGGTGTATGACTCTGTGCATAGATGTGTGAGCAGTTGATTCACTAGATGTATGGGTTCAAAAGTGCATGTGGAAACAGCTGTATGGGCGGTTAACTGTGTGCATGAGTGTATTGGTGAGTGAATGGATATCTCAGTGCTACATGTCAAAGTAAGTACATATGTAAAACACAGTACATGTGAGAGTTGACATATATAAATAACTGTGCATAAGAGCCAGTGAATGTGTGAGTGGCTGTATGGATCATTGTGAACTTGTATCAGGGATTGTATAAGAGAGTAAATATGTGTTAGTATATGTTTGAATAAGTAAGGTGTGTATAACTGTATAGTAGAGGAAATGGAGGTGTGATTGATTCTTTGCATGACTGACTAGGTGTGTGAGTAACTCCATGGATGAGTGACAGTCTGTGAGTGTCTGTTTACACTGAGTGTATCTAAGGTTATATTAGAGTCTGAAGAGGTTCATCGTATTATCACATGAATGATGTCATTAGTGATGTGCTCAGTAATGTCAAATGAGATGTCAAATGAGATGTCATCAGTGATGTCATTTGAGATGTCTTCAGTGATGTCATCAGTGATGTCATCAGTGATGTCATTTGAGATGTCATCAGTGATGTCATCAGTGATGTCACTGAGCATGTCATGAATGATGTAATATGTGACATCATCAGCAGTGGATTGCGGGTGCGCGATATATAGTTAGCGCATCTAACTATATATGCGAATTTCAATGGTTTTATGCGAGTAAAATAAGGTTTTGTAAATGCTAATCCCTAACTATATATGGGCTAAAACCTATGGTTTTTTCATTGAATTTCAATGGTTTTTTAATAGCAAATATCAAAAGCTGTCAAATGTCAAGTACATGATAGGTAAAACTTTTTTCGTGTTTATGCACGCTGATGTGCTTTGAACGCTGCCCCCCTCCCCCCCCCCTCTTTTCTCTTAGCAGTACTCTCTCTTTGCAGATAGTGAAGGGTAGTTAACGCAGGCCTTTGCCCCCGTTGTAATCCGTCGTGCCTGCTTCTCTCTCTATTTGATTGATTGCTATCCAAGCATTTACTGTTTTAGAATTGGTTCTCTTTGGTTCATTCTGTATTTACAAACAAGCACAGAGTCGCAATACTCTGTTTAGTCTTTGCAGATAGTGAAAAATCGTTTAAAAAAGCAAAAGGAATCGAGCAAAATCAGTAGGCCACTAATGGGATCTCTTTTTGACCTCGCTAAAATAGAAACATTAAGAACAACCCCTCATGAGAAATACGAAACTAGTGAGATGAACTTAGCTCCACACCATGATGGCTGCAAGACAGCTCGGCTCCGCCACCCACCCCGCCCAAAATAGCGACAAACCCTATGCAAATATTATAAATATATACAACACACCAGCAAAGTAACAGGGTAAAACGTTTTATTAAATAACTATATACATGGCAGCCTGCTGCAACATCGATCCAAATGCCTTTTGGTGACTCTTCCATTGTGAACATTGTCCCACAATCCGTTTGACCTGAAACGATTACACAAATAAAACATTTGTGAGTTTTAAATTTCCGGAGAAGTATAATTCACCAATAGTTTTCTCTGTAGATCTTTTTCCATTAACAATCCCAGTTCCATCACCCGCCCAGGATATCACTACTGTTAGTTGTCATTGTTGCTTCTGTTTTAATAAAAAAATTTTTAAGGTGTTTACTGTTTTTGTTGCGATGTATATATTTATAAGTTATTAAAGTGTTATAATCCTACTAATTTTTTTATCGATTATTGCTGTTTGAGATATTCCCTGTCTACAAACAGAGAAGAATAGAAATATTCTGTCTCCCTTTGCAGATAGTGAAGGATAGGTAATGCAGACTTTTGTCCCCCGTTGTAATCCGTCATGCCTGATTGATTGATTGGCTGGACATTTATTGTTCAAGGAATAGTTCTTTCGAGGTACTCTCTGTTTGCAAATAACGTGGAATAGAAATATTCTGTCTAGTCTTTGCAAGTAGTGAAGGAAGGGTAATGCGGACCTTTGTCCCCCGTTGTAATCTGTCATGCCCATCTACTCCCCACTGATTAAGAAACTAGTTCCACCCGGACCATTTATTAGAGGTACATCATCTGACTCAACCGGAGAGAACCCCTAATAAAGAAGACATATGTAAAATACGAAGTAATCCCTGTATCCTGTTAAACAGAAACTTTAGCATGAAACACACTTGAAAAGGAAGGGAAAGAAATCGAACAAAATCAGTAGGCCTCTGATGAGTTTTTGACTTCGCTAGAAATAAGAAACATGAAAGTGGTGAAAGAAGCCAAGCTTGACGTTACGGCAGCCACAAGGTAGCTAGGCTCCGCCACCCCCCCACTGCTCCAAGCATGTCTGTCCCACCGCCCGCCACGCCCAATAACGGTAACATGAAATAAATACAAATCAGCAGATACCTACCCCCATTCCGGAAACTCCCGAAGTGCAACAGGTTCGCGGCTACGCCCATCCGGAAGACGAGGCCTTCGGCACGCGTAGGGCGAGTCCTGCTGGCAGCCGTCGGCCGGGGAGGTCATCCCGTAAGGTGGGCCAGGAGAGGAGCCGAGGCCGACGGGATTCTTCTTCTTTCTTAGATAATGTCTGCGACAACGGGGGGGATGTCTTGCACATGCCACCGACCCCCCCCCTCGTATCTCCTGGTCTGGCCCCGGCTTGATATGAGCTCCCCGTTCGGGCCTGAAGCGGCGCCCTGCAGGCCACGGGGGGGATGTCTTGCCTCTGCCTCCGACCCCCTTCCCCCTCTTATTGCCTGGTCCGGACATCACGGATATCAACGCCAGGTGTCGGCGTGGGGTGCGCTGGGAGGGAGAGGCGGCGCGAACAAGCCTCTCCCACCCCCACAGGTGAGGGCCCCTCGGCTGCACCCCCAACGCTCCACTCACCCAACAAAAGGGTTCCTCCACTCTTGCGATACAGCGACGCTGCATTCACCCGACAAAAGGGTTCCTCCACTCTTGCGATGCAGCGACGCTCCACTCACCCAACAAAAGGGTTTCTCCACTCTTGCGATGCAGCGACGCTGCACTCACCCAACAAAAGGGTTTCTCCACTCTTGCGATGCAGCGACGCTGCACTCACCCGACAAAAGGTCTCGTCCACTATTGCGAGGCAATGATGCTCCGCTCACCCAGCGGGGGTCTCGTCCACTGTTGCGGTGCAACAGCGCTTCTGAGTTCAACTAGAAAATGAGTCCTGCATCCAGAAACGTTCTCCTCAACTTTGAAGATTCTATAAGAGCCACGGGGGCCCCCGACCCCCGATGGGGAATGACTGCCATGATCACCCACGGAACTACCACGACGTAGCCGCGGGACGTCGGCGCGCTCATGCCGGCGCCGGCCTCAGTCTTGAAATCACCAAAATCCTGCAAGACTACCAACTTGATCAGTTCCGGTGGGACACCAGTATGACCCGGTAGGAGAGATTTTTACCTCCCACCCCTCTTTGACTGATGGTTCATGTCGCCAGTCCCCTCTACTACCCTTCAACGAAAACTTTTAGACTGCCGAAAGAGGTCCCGGTCCAACCACGAGTTGGTGCAGACATTTTGACTATACTTGGACCTTCCTGACCTCACCCAAAATGGCGCCGGTACAAATGAAACTATTGTGCCCCGATTGCTCAGCCTTGATATCATGAGATATGTATGCAGCTTTTAGCACATGAATTGATATGGGATAAGACTGATTATATGTTCGGACAATTAATTGATCCGGGATGGGTATTGATTATACGTTCGAACAATAAATTGACATGGGACTTGTACTGATTACACATTCGGACAATGAATTGATATTAAGTTCTAATGCATCATTGATTACTGTATTTATTGAAGGTTAGAATTGTCGACACTTTTGGTACTTGCTCACAATGAATTATCGATATGATTTTGTTGCACTTGTCGCACTTTTTACTGATTATATATTCGGACAATGAATTGATCCGGGATGGGTATTGATTATAAGTTCGAACAATGAATTGACATGGGACAGGTACTGATTACACGTTCGGAAAATGAATTGATATTAAGTTCTAATGCATCATTGATTACTGTATTTATTGAAGTAATACTGATCTCTCCGCATGAAATTAATTTTCCACATGCTACACAAGTCAATCTCATCTGCCCAAAGTTCTTTTGCAGATTTGGGACCGTTTCCCTTGCCTCTGACTCACTTATTGCTAAGTCATTGGTGGATGTTTTTGCCGGTCGGGGGTTATCCCCCATATCTCGAAGTTGTGCTTTAGAATAATTAAAAGGGTGCCACCTCTCCATGTGCCGATGCATGGTATGATTACCATAGCAATATTTTTTTTCGGTCCCTCTCGAGAGTTTTTTTTTTGCAGATGAGGCAGGTAACGAACCTGGCTTTAACTTTCTTTTCATGAGAAGGAAAAGAAACAAATTGCCAGATAAAATTCACTTTCACATGGGACGTTCTTGGCATTTCTTTTAGTTTTTTAATGTACATGTTCATAAAACGATTACACAAATGAAACATTTGTGAGTTTTAAATTTCCGGAGAAATATAATTTACCAATAGGTTTCTCTGTAGATGTTTTTCCATTAACAAACCCAGTTCCATCACCCGCCCAGGATATCACTACTGTTCCCCATGTCATAAAACCTTAGGATGTTCAATAACTGAAACAGCTAATATGGGTTTACTTACAGGGGACATCTTTTGTTCTGTTTTGTAAAGTAAAACTATTGTGAACGCAAGTATTATACATAGTAAGTGTTTAATATAGCATTTGTCAGTCATTGGTTAAGCAGCTAGGACCTGTTCACTCTTGACACCCCAGGTGCTGTGTATGTTGCACTATAGTGCTGCATCGGGAATACGGACAACCCTATTGATGTTGATTTTTCATTATTGATTATTGTAAAGAAATGGCGAGTCCCCCCTTTAGCAGATTAGCTAAATCTTTGCGTAATTTGGGCATAAAAGTTATATTATTGGAAGTAGATGGTTATAGTTCTGGTTAATTTCCATTCAGAATGTCCTACACAGCACCACTCTAGGTAAATATGCTGCCTTGGGACTATTCGCACAACAGACCGCTACTGACCATTGTAGCTTCTGTTTTAATAAAAAATGTTTTAAGGTGTTTACTGTTTTTGTTGCAATGTATATATTTATAAATTATTAAAGTGTTATTTTCCTTCTACTTTTTTGTGAGTGCTATATATTTTTAATGTGACACATAATTGTGAAGACTTTGATGTACAAAAAGGCATCCCTGGAATCTTCCGCTTCAGGCTCGGTCCCACACACCCTTACAGTGAGAATCCCCTCTCCAATCACAATACAGGATGGTTATCAGATTGCAGGAACGCGTGTAGTGTGACGGATCTCATCGGGTGGGGGCCTTGATCTACTGTAACTTCTTTGAAGAGGGGTGATTCTTTACAGTTGAGGCCATAAACTACATCTGCAGGGCTAGGTGATAGCCTGGGACGGGCCTGGACAATCGGACACAGAGGAAGAGGAGTGTCAGAGGGTGCGGTAGTGAATAGGGTGAAAGGCAGGTGTCGGGCGGGCACAGGGTGTGATTCTCAGAGAAGAACAGCACAGATGGGAGGAGGTTTCTAGCCCATACATGAGAAAGAGAGCGGGAGTGACCAGTGCGTGGGGGAGATGCTTGCGAGGGTGCAGACAGTGGGTCTGTTCAAGGCATCTAAAATGGCTGCCGTGCTCAACAAAAGTGTGGCATTGCAAAAAAGACAAGATGGCGCAGACAATGTTTATCAATAAGGATTCATTTATAACAATTATTTAAAACAAAATATTTACTCGCAGTGACAACATGGCGGTCAACAGTTCCTGATTTCCATCGAATCGAACGTTAACAGACGTCACGCAACAAAAAAAAAAAACGCTCACGCACAGCCGCTGGAAGACATGTATCAACATATATGAGCCTCCTCAGCCACCCTCAGAAAACAAAAGGGGTCAGGATACGTCTCCCGTACCCCCTTATACCTAGTAATTTAATGAAATCGAAACACAAAATGGCGAATTCACGTTTCGCTACCAGTTTGCGAACCGAGAAGCGCTTCTACCGCGAAAAATCAAATTTTTATTATTTGCCCCACGGGACCCTTTAATAACCCCAACATCATTCCTAGGGGGTCAAGAGAGGTCTACCTAGCCCCCTTTCATTAAATTCCCCCTTCGTTTTTCTCCTCCTCTTGTCTATCGATCCTACCGACAGACAAGATGGCGGCCGCACCGGACTGTTTAGAATGTTGACAGACACCGGAGAGCCAATCAGCTTCGCTACGCAAAGCTCCGTTACGCGAAAAGTACGCGATCTGGAGCGCTATCTGGGACGCTGTCACAGATATACCTGTTTTTTAAACGTTAATTTCTCAAAATCCACTGGAGCACATATATTGAGACCCAGCAAAGGCACATCGGGCTAACAGTCCCTATAATTTTGCCAAGTTTCGTGCAAATCCATTCAGCCGTTAATTTGCGAACCAAGAAGCGCTTCTACCGTGAAAAATCAAATTTTTTTAATTTTCCCCACGGGACCCTTTAATAACCCCAACATCATTCCTAGGGGGTCAAGAGGGGTCTACCTTGCCCCCTTTCATTAAATTCCCCCTTCGTTTTTCACCTCTTCTTGTCTCTCGATCCTACCGAGAGACAAGATGGCGGCCGCTCCGGACTGTTTAGAATGTTGACAGACACCGGAGAGCCAATCAGCATCGCTTCGCAAAGCTCCGTGGCGCGAAAAGTACGCGATCTGGAGCGCTATCTGGGACGCTGTCACAGATATATACATTTTTTAAAACGTTAATTTCTCAAAATCCACTGGAGCACTGTTGTACATAGCTTATTCCTTTCTGTCCTTTCCCTGCCTGTCCTGGCTCCAACCTTCTAGACTGTTTACATAGTTCTCTCTGTGTCACCATCATTGATTCCATTCTGTGTCAGTTACTTCCTGGCCAGATGGGAAACGGTCCTGTTACTTTTCTATCTGCTGCAATAAACTACTTACCTGCCACCTTCCTGGATGTGGAGTCTTCCTATCATTTACTACATTTTGGCGACTTCTGGATGGGAGCATCTGGCCATTTCAATTTCGTTTGCAGCTAAAGAAAAGACTGGATAAACGGCGATCCGTTCCCCAACGAACTCACGAGTTGCAGCGTTTGTATTTCTGACGACTACCTCTTCTGCAGCTGTTTGACGTCGAGATTTTATATCCGGAGTCTTATTTCAGCGTTTCTTTGCCTTTTCATCTTCAGTTGCCGTAACCAGCGTCACTTAGCAACGGACCCTAACAACAACGGTGCGTATGTTGTTTTTCCTGTTGCCATGTCAACTGCCTCGCGAGGAATTGTGAGCGCGAGCAGTGTCAAGAGCACGAAGTGTGTTTGAGCGTCTTGCGCGCTCACAGGAACACTGAACTCCTGGACGCTACGCGTTGCCTACGCGAGGTCATTAACGTGACCTCCGTGACGACATACGCAAGCGGCCATCTTTGTTCGTGTTAACCTGTGCTTACCTTCGGCAGTCCGACGCTGAGGGGTTTAACACTGAGGCGATTCCGCGTATGGACTTCAAAGACTTCTGTGCACAAGGAAACAGGCAATACAAGTAAGCGTGTTATTTGATGTGACTCAGTTATTGTTTTAACGCTGAAAAATTTAGCGCTGTGGCAATTCCGTGAATAGATCCCAAAGACTTCAGTACACAAGGAAGCAAGCTTTACAAGTAAGCTCGTTATTTTCTGTGAGACATTTATTGTTTTAACAATATTGGCAAGCAAGTTGAAAGTTAATATTGAGTATTTTAAAGTTCGTGAACTCATGTTACATTAAACTCACAGTGCTCCGTGGTCAGCGATAAGTTTTACAAGACTATCATGGCTCAATCCATAAATGTCGCCCTTCCTCCACAATTCTTGAGCGAACCAGGCAATCCTTCCACTCCTTGGGAGGACTGGATCATTATGTTTAATGACTATATCGAAGCCCTGGATGGAGAAGGTTTCTCTGCCAAGAGAAAGAAAGCGCTATTGATGACCACATTGGGAAAAGAAGGACAACGACTTTTTAAATACTTACCCCAAGTTCTTTCTGCCACTTCACAACCTTTGGATGAATTCAAAGAAGCCATTGCCAGGCTGGAGAACAGATTCGGAAGAGAGGAAAATTTAATCCTTCAACGTTATAGATTTTATAAAAACAAACAACTTGAGGGTGAAAGTATAGATGACTTTGTTGCACGCCTACGCGAATTGTCTGTGAAATGCAGCTTTGGCCAAATGGCTGATGAACATATTAGGGACCAATTAGTTGTACAGGCTAATAATAGAAAGATCCAGGAACGCTTGTGGGCCGCAAAGAACCCCACCCTCAAAGTAGCAATCGAGCTTGCTAAAGTAGTTGAGGAGAGTGAGAAATGTATTAAGGAATTAACAAAAGGTGGTTCTGATTCCAAAGTTGCTGAAATATCCCATAAAATGGTTAATAGCGATATTAGTGATGATGAAGCGGCTGCTGTTGCGATAGTCAGGAAGAAAGGTTATGTGTTACAAAAGAAGAATATGCTTCAACAGTCGTTCAATAGGCCGCAACCACAGCCTAGTAACAAATTTGTGTCTAAAATGTGCTCTAGATGTGGGAGTTATTCTCATACATCTGATGCAAAATTTTGTTTTGCTAACAACAAGGAGTGTTTACGGTGTGGTAAATTAGGCCATTTCGCAAAAGTATGCAAGAACAGAACCAACCAAAGAGTTACTGTAGTGAGTGATTACAATGACCTAAAGCGTGATGTTAACAAAATACTTGTTTTGTATGATTCAGTATGTGCGTGTGACGAGAAGAGAGAGCGGATAATCAAAGCTAAATTTTTGATTGATGAGAAAAATGTCGATTTGATGGTTGACACCGGGTCCAAGTGGACTATTATTCCCTCGTCTATGCTGAAGGAGGTATGGGGAAATAAATGCCTGGATGTGTGTGATATCTTTCCATCCGGTTACCAGGGTGAGAAAATCAACCTTCTTGGTTACTTTAAAGCAATGATTGTTTTCAAAAACAGGTCAACCTGGGGCAAGATTTACGTGTCTGTGGATGGTCCCGCAATACTGGGACGTTCTCATCAGTATGACCTACACATAATTGTTAACCCCAGAGCTGATGAACCCGTTCTAGTTGTGGATGATTGCTACATTGATGACATTCTTGCCAATCATAGTCAGGTGTTTCGCGAAGAATTGGGTGAACTACAAGGTTACACACACAGAATACTGTTAAAGGAGGGCAGTATTCCTGTACAGCACAAAGCGAGGCGTGTCCCTTTTGCCTGATGAAGTTAAGGCTGTTTTGGATGAGATGCTTCAGGGAGGTATCATTGAACCGATTGAAGCTTCTCCATGGGTTTCTCCCGTAGTTATCTCACAGAAACCCGACAACAAAATTCGTTTCTGTGTAGACCTACGCTCTTTGAATAAATGTGTTGTGGCTGACATATTCCCTTTACCCAATATAGGCGAATTGGTTTCCACCCTTAAGGGGGCTAGATTCTTCAGCAAGTTAGACCTTAAGCACGCCTATCACCAGATTCGTCTGGATGACAGCTCAAAACATCTTACAGCTTTTATTACGGGCGAGGGAACTTTTCAATTTACCCGGTTACCCTTTGGCCTAATCTCTGCTGCCAGTGTTTTCCAGCGCATGGTTACCGAGGTATTCAAGGGATTAGATAAAGTTATCTTCTTCCAAGATGACATTCTCATTTTTGGCGATACCTTGGAGGAACATAATTGTGTTTTACGCAATGCTTTAGGTAGAATTGTTGATGCTGGTCTCACGTTACGTCGTGAAAAATGTGCATTTCTGGTCGAAGAGGTTGAATATCTGGGTTTCTGTCTCTCTGCTGAGGGTGTAAGGCCTAAGAAAAACCTCTTAGAAGCAATTGAACTGGCACCTTCTCCTGTGGATAAGGAGCAACTCAGGTCCTTCATGGGGCTAATTGAGTTCTATTCTAAGTTTGTAAAAGATTTTTCCTCGAAGACAGCTCCCTTAAGATCTTTGTTAAAAAAAGGTGTCAAGTTTTCTTGGATGAGTGAACAAGAGTCTTGCTTTAACAGCATCAAATCTGAGCTTAAGTCCTCAGATGTTCTCACTCCTTTCGACATTAGACGTTCTTCTGTTCTGATGGTCGACGCAAGTGGTGTTGGTCTTGGGGCTGTTCTCCTTCAGAAACATGAGAGAGGTGAAAAAACTATCGCCTTTGCTTCTAGGCCTCTGTCTACCTCTGAGGTCAATTATTCTGTTATCGAGCGAGAAGCCCTTGCGGCTGCATGGGGTGTTAACTATTTTAGAACATATCTGTGGGGTTCTCGGTTTGTTCTTCGTACAGATCACAAACCCCTAGTGAATGTTTTAGCACCTGGTGGTACAGGTAAAGGTTCGCCCAGGCTGGCCAGGTTAGCCTCTCGCCTTCAGGATTATCAGTTCGAAGTTGAATTTGTTCATGGTTGGAGGAATGTCCAAGCTGACTGCTTATCGCGCCTCCCTGTTTCACCCTCTAATCCCCTAGATTCCTTGAGTGAGCTGTGTGATGACAGAGCTGTTGCCTCTTTACACGATGTCTTGTTTTTGTGTGAGAGTTCTTTTTCGGCCGAAGAATGGTCCAAAGGCATGGATGAAGATCATGTCTTAAAAGCTGTGGTTAATCTTGTTCTCAAGGGGGCAAGAAGAGAAAGTACCTTGGAACCAGCTGTCAGACCCTTTCTTAAGGTCGTAAACGAGTTGTCTGTTTTTGGGAAAAATGTATTGATGAGAGGTGATCGTTATATTCCCCCAAGCTCCTTGAGGGGAAAGATTCTCAGTTTAGCTCATGAGGGTCATTTGGGCCAAACCCTTACTCAGCGGCGTGTAAAAGAAAATTTTTGGTGGCCCTCAATCGATAGTGATGCTGTAGACTGCGTAGTCAAGTGTTCCTTATGCATGGAAGGGGAGAAGCGCCTCAAGATTGTTGGTTCCCAATCTGTCGGTAACATTTCCTTTAAAAACGTGCCCTGGCATACAATATGCTTGGATTTCATTGGCCCTATGTGCGAATTACCCTTAAATCAACGCTTCGCCGTGGTTGTTGTTGATTGCTTTTCCAAGTGGTTGACTGTACGTTTCATGAGGGAGATTACAACTGACTCCACTATTCTTTTCCTTAAGTCTGTTTTTATGAATGAGGGTTATCCTTCAGTTCTAATTACAGATAATGGCACCCAACTCACCTCTATCAAAATGGCAAGTTTCATGCGTGAATGTGGAATATCTCATCACCGCACCTGCCTTTATAATCCTGAAAGTAATGGTTTGTGCGAAAGGGTCAATCGACTGGTAAAGGGTGTGATACAAATGTCAGTTGCTAGTGGTTGTTTTTCTGATGAGCGTGTACAAGAGTTGGTTTGGGCATACCGCTCAACGCCCCATGGGCAAGCTGAAAAGTCCCCTTTTGAACTAATGCGCGGTCGTTCCCCTGTTTCTAGGCTAACTCCTGCCTGGTTGAGGGAAGATAGTAAGCATTCTTCTCCTTCAAATGCTTCCTCTCTTCCCATATCCACTGGTGATTTGGTTAAAGTCAAGCCAGGTCGCTGTACTAAGGGCCTCTCAAAGTTCAGCGGTCCTTTTCGCGTTAAGAAAGCTTTTCCCCAATTTGTTCTGCTTGAGAATGGTGCCAAATGGAACTACAGAAGGGTTGCTTTATATCAGAAAAAGGTCTCAAACGTTTCAGATTGTAACCTTAATTCTTCTGAGACGGGTTGCAGTGGCTATATGTTGTCTGCTCAAAGAGATTCTGATTTGCGTGGTTTACCTGCTGTACGGGGGGAGGTGGGTGGTGGCGATGCTTCTTCATCTGTGTGTGATGATGTGCTTGGGAGTTCCGCCTCTGCTACTACCTCTGTTATTCCTTCTTCCAACGTCTGCTCTAGGTGTCCACGTTCTCGCCATCCTCCCGCTTATTTGAATGACTATGTTCATTAAGAGTTGTTACTGTTCTTTTGCTCTTTTCTTTTCTTGTTTTCTTTTGGTATCCAAAGGGGGGAGATGTGTTGTACATAGCTTATTCCTTTCTGTCCTTTCCCTGCCTGTCCTGGCTCCAACCTTCTAGACTGTTTACATAGTTCTCTCTGTGTCACCATCATTGATTCCATTCTGTGTCAGTTACTTCCTGGCCAGATGGGAAACGGTCCTGTTACTTTTCTATCTGCTGCAATAAACTACTTACCTGCCACCTTCCTGGATGTGGAGTCTTCCTATCATTTACTACAAGCACATATATTGAGACCCAGCAAAGGCACATCGGGCTACCAGTCCCTACAATTTTGCCAAGTTTCGTGCAAATCCATTCAGCCCTTCGAGCTAAAAGTGAGGCCAAACGCCCTATGGAAATTAACATGGGAAAAACGCGTTTTGGGACCCCCCTTTTTTCTCGGCCCCCCCTTGACGAACCCCCCCAAATTTTCAGGGGCTGCTCAGAAACCAAATGTGCCATTTTCCTGAAAATTTCAGCCGATTCCGTCCACAAACGCCAAAGTTATTAGACATAGAATTTTCAAAAGTTCCATAGAGAAAAAATCCTAACTATATATACCTACTGGCGACAGCCAGTAGGTTATATATATATATATATATATATATATATATATATATTACCTACTGGCGGTCGCCACGCCAGTAGGTATATATAGTTAGGATTTTTTTGAATAGGGATTTCTGAAAATTCTATGTTGAATAACTTTAGCGTTGAGGGACGGAATAGGCTGAAATTTTCAGGAAAATGGCACATTTTGTTTCTGAGCGTCCCCTGAAAGTTTGGGGGGGTTTCGTCAACGGGGGCCGAGAAAAAAGGGGGGTCCCAAAACGTGTTTTTAACATTGAGTTCTCCATAGGGCGGTTGGACTCACTTTTAGCTCGAACGGCTGAATGGATTTCTATGAAACTTGGCAAAATTGTAGAGACTGTTTGCCCGATGTGCCTTTGCTAGGTCTCAAGATATGTGCTCCAGTGGATTTTGAGAAATTATCGTTCAAAAAAATATATATATCTGTGTCAGCGTCCCGGTTAGCGCCCCGGTTCGCGTACCAGACGCGTAACGGAACTTCGCGAGGAAAAGCGGATTGGCTCTCCGGTGACTGCCAACATTCTAAACAGTCCGGAGCAGCCGCCATCTTGTCTCTCGGTAGGATCGAGAGACAAGAGGTGGAAATAAACGAAGGGGGAAATGAATGAAAGGGGGCAAGGTAGACCCCTCCTGACCCCCTAGGATTGATGTGGGGGCTATTAAAGGGCCCCGGGGGGCAAAAATAAATAAATAATTTTTTTTCGATTTTTCGCGGTGGAAGCGCTACCCGGTACGCGAACCGGGTAGCTCACCGGTAGCGTAACGGAAGTCCGCCATCTTGTGTTTCGGACGAATTTAGTCACAAGATGGAGGATAAACAATGTTGGGAATTGGTATAAGGGGGCTCGGGAGAAATATCCTGACCCCCTAGGTTTTCTGAGGGTGGCTGAGGAGGCCCATATATGTAAAAAAAAAAGACCTTTTTTTTCACATTTTCGCACGGTTAGCGCCCGGTCCGCGCACCGGGTAGCGTTCCGGAAAGCGTAACAAGGGGAAAACCAAGGGAAATAGTAAAATAATATTTTAGAGTGCTTTGAGGTAGGGTAGCTCTGAATAGAGCTGTTGTGTTGTGTGGGTGATGTAAGTACAGACATGTAGGTACCAATGAAGAGTCTAAAATTCAATGTACACCGTCTCCTCTGTAGATATTTTGTATGTTCTAATATGGGTTATTTAAATGTAAATGTGTGGAAAAGCACTTCATGCTTTAAAGCAATTGTATTTTTGAACTGATTGTTCTTTCCTCTTAGTCCTTTTCTTTGTTTTTTTTCCCCACACTCTTCTTCAGCATGATAGTTGATAAATTTGTTCCCTCAAAAAATGTATATACATAAAAAAATTATATTAAATACATATAAAATATATTTTTCCTTTAAAAGAAGAATATATTTTACAGCTTTTGATATTTGCTATTAAAAAACCATTGAAATTCACTGAAAAAACCATAGGTTATAGACCATATATAGTTAGGAATTAGCATTTACAAAACCTTGAAAATTCACTGAAAAAACCATAGGTTATAGACTATATATAGTTAGGAATTAGCATTTACAAAACCTTATTTTACTCACACAAAACCATTGAAATTCGCATATATAGTTAGTTGCACTAACTATATATCGCGCACCCGCAATCCACTGCTGATCATGTCACATATTACATCATTCATGACATGGTCAGTGATATCACTGATGACATCACTGATGACATCTCAAATGACATCACTGATGACATCACTGATGACAACATCCAGTGACTGTATGTTTCTGTAAAGTTAAAATATGTCTTACATATTGAAGAATGAGTGGATGTATAAGTGTCTGGATGAAGGATTTAGTAGGTGCATGACTGACTGTATGAGCGAGTGATTAAATGTGTCTCACTGAGTGCATGGGTTAGTGACTAAACTGTCTTAATTTGTGCATCATTATGTCTGTTGTTCTGTAAACTGCTGCATGTGTTGATCAGTAGCTATATGAGTAACTATATGGGTTATTGATTGGTTGGGCAAGTATTTGTATGGGAGACTGAGTGTGTGTGTGGGTGGCTGGGAGGTGTATGACTCTGTGCATAGATGTGTGAGCAGTTGATTCACTAGATGTATGGGTTCAAAAGTGCATGTGGAAACAGCTGTATGGGCGGTTGACTGTGTGCATGAGTGTATTGGTGAGTGAATGGATATCTCAGTGCTACATGTCAAAGTAAGTACATATGTAAAACACAGTACATGTGAGAGTTGACATATATAAATAACTGTGCATAAGAGCCAGTGAATGTGTGAGTGGCTGTATGGATCATTGTGAACTTGTATCAGGGATTGTATAAGAGAGTAAATATGTGTTAGTATATGTTTGAATAAGTAAGGTGTGTATAACTGTATAGTTGAGGAAATGGAGGTGTGATTGATTCTTTGCATGACTGACTAGGTGTGTGAGTAACTCCATGGATGAGTGACAGTCTGTGAGTGTCTGTTTACACTGAGTGTATCTAAGGTTATATTAGAGTCTGAAGAGGTTCATCGTATAATCACATGAATGATGTCATCAGTGATGTGATCAGTAATATAAAATGAGATGTCATCACCCATCCGAGCTCGGCGGTAACGGGTAGGTCTAGGAGCAGGAACACGGGCTGATAGAGGTAAGGCGGCCCACGTTATTCACATGGCGGGCCGGTTGATGACGTACACCTCCCTGCACTCGCTCGTGGTTATAGACCACAACACAGTTTGAAAAACGGGCGAAATAACGAGGGAGCATTACTCTAAATCGGCATGAATCAATTATGACTTCATCCCAGATGCTTGCCTCCCTTGCCTCCCTGGTCCCACTCGTGGCAATTGATCATCACATAGACTGTTAGAGGGGGAGTGTTACTTTAACCAGCACATTTTGATTATGATGGGTCTACCTTTAATCCATGCCCTCGCGCCCCCCCCTTTGCCCTTTAATTCAATAGGTGCTGTTCTACACAAAGCCGCCTGTTCTGCATTAGCCTATACATTTGTTCCCATACAGCTACACCTTATGGCTCTCCCCTGATGTTCTACTACCGCCGAAGACTCATGCGGTAAATAATCCCAGACCTTTAGGTGAGATGGTTGTATGCTTGCCCTTTTGGTTGTGTGCTTGCCCTCTTAATTCACTATCACCGGACTAGCACGTCTTATAATCAATGTGCACCAAAATAGAAGTTCCTCAATATACTGCTGCTTTTAAACTGTTCTTATCCCTGTTTTTAATTGTAGAGCACTCTCATAGACACGAATGGTTGGTGGAATGTGCTCACTGCACGCTGCCATTAGGCAGCTTTAGTTCACTATAGCTAGTAGACATGGATATGTCCAACACTGGCATGACACCCTGTGTGTGACTTTGGCGTGATCACACTTGAGTTCTTTACTTTGTTTCAATGCAAATTAACTTTGTTTACATGATTTTTATTCTCCAATCCAGGCAGAGGATATTACTACAGAGGTAAAATAACCCGATAGTGCTTGCATCTACACACATGACACTTGCATGCTGTTGAATGACTGCATAGTACATACTCTAGGTCCTGAAGAATCGCGGAAAATTCCTTGTGCTAGAAACATGTTGACCATGTAAATATCCAATTTCACCGAGTCCCATCACACTTAACTCAGTGGTACTCAGGAAGTTGGTTTCACGTTTTTAATCGTAGAGAGAGACCCCCAGAATAAAGTAGTACTTTTCGGTACCCCCTACCAGCGGCGTCACTAGGGGGGTGCGGGGGGTGTGGACCGCACCGGGTGACACCATCACGGGGGTGACACCAAAATGCAAAATATTACCGTTCCCATTACTAAAGCGTTCTAATCTGCCGAAAAGCCCACATGTTAAATTTTACCCAAAACTGTCCTCAAGGGCCAGACTTTAAAAGCAGTCTTTTATTCCCTCACTATTGATAGAACTGGCCTCGAATAACAGCACAGAATACTATTGCAACTCTTCGTCCTGGGCCCATTGCATTCTGGGATTTCCGGAGTCCCTGTATTCAGCGCGACTGCGCGAGGACAGCACGAGTTAAACTCTTGGCACCGCCTGGCACTCTCGCTCCAAAGGAAGGGCACAAACTGAAACTGTGCAGTGCATGTCATGATGTCACATAAAGCTGTCCCTGGGCTGGAGCTCTGCACTCCCGTCCCTTCTTTCCCGGTGCTATTAGTTCAACCGGCGGAACGGGCCCAGCAATTAACACAAGCCAGCAGCAGCAGCAGCGTCATTCCTGGTGACTGGAGGCCTTGCGGGACTTCGTGTGGCGCGGGCCTGCGCAGAGGTGGCCCTTTGCTGGGAACAGAGAAGTGTCACCGGTGAGAATAAATTGCAAAAAAAAATACACCTACTTCCATTGCCACTGTCTCGTATAACCGCATACTGCATCATTTTTTAAGGTGCACAAGTGAAATGTTTTTAATTCCAGTACTTGCAAGTTGCCATTTTTATTTTGTGCCTAAAGTTCGATCCACATCTTTTTTCAACTGTTTCTGATTTATGTTGAGAAACTGAGCACTCGTGTTAAAGTACTTTTCTCCCCCGCCGACCTAAACTATTATCTAATGCTACAGCTTCTTACATTAGAACGTCATCAGAGTGACCACTAAAAGATACGTTCTTCACAAAATATTTTCCACCCCCACTGCACCCCCCCACCAATCCACCTTCTAAACCCTTTCTAGTAAGAACCAGCATACATGTATTGCCATGAGCGCGAAAATATATATTTTTACCGCTCTGGAGTACACATGAAGTGAAAAATTGCACCGCTGTAACAGTACCTGTTCAACCTTTCTAATGTTACCCAAATGCGGCACTTTTCTCTTTAGCGGTCCCTTGTATTCATATGACATTGAGTAGGCGGCAAGCAATGCAATAACACAAAATGTAATACATGCGCGATCATACAAGGGCTTTGATTGTGGCATGTAAATATATTATGTAGTTTGAGAATGAGTTTCGAGCATATAGTAATCTCAAGACACAGGCAAGGTCACCATACAGAAAGAGGGCAAAGTGCAGTGACTTGAGACACATGGAAGTACTGTATTCCACCAGAGTTTATGGAAGTTAAATGCCGACAAATTAGGCCAAAGACCGTAGCTAGCTGTAAAGCTTGCAGTGAAATGTCTGGAGCAGCTTTCTGTTGCGAGCGCATCCCAGCTCTGCAAATTTTCAGCATTTATTTTTCTGAGCTGTCTACTCCGCAGAACAGCTCAAAGATCAGGGGCCCCATGGTGGGCGCAGGAATCGTACCGCCGAGTAGGCCGGGATATGAAAATCCCTTCCATCAGCTGTTTATTGAAAGGTGCTCAGCGCGGGAGCCCACCTTCCGATTTATGAGAGCAATAAAGCTCCAAACTCTCTCACACTTGCGGACTCGAAGGAGGTCCATGGGGTAAGTCGTGAGGGGGTGACACCATGAGTTACCGCACTGGGTGACACCAACCCTAGTGACGCCACTGCCCCCTACTACATTTTAAATCACCTTTTTCCCTTACTCCATTGCCCACACACCCACACTTCACCATAAGGCTGTTGGAAGAAAAGATCTCCGTCAAAGAGCCCCTCTTCGAGGTGAGCCCGTCGGGGATTGCACCGCCTCCCCGACGAGGAGCAATGCCGATGATGAAGCATGACACCCATTCGGGTGTGTGAGGCAAATATTTCCAACAAAATGGATGCCCAAGGGTGTCACATCTACACCCATGGTCACGCCTAATACACAGCTTCTTCTCTATCAGGAACAGTTCAGCTACCCTTTTTGTTTACATTGACTTGGTGGGGGCACAGGCTGAAACTGGACCTTCCACTTTCTTGAGTGGTAACGAGTGCCCTTCGGATCTATTGATCACCCTCTCCCCTTCTTGATAACTACTTCCAGCACGGCTCACACCGTGGGAGTACTCTCTTTGGTGGGTAAGATTGTTCTATCCCCCTCTCCGTGACTTCCTCAATTCTTCCTGACTAGTCACGACCCACTTCCCCCATTGGGGAGTGGGCATTAATTTCATCCTTCTAGTCCTACAATATAGGACTTAAATTAAATTCCATCCTCCTGCCCTGAGACACGAGCCTCCAGACCCCCACAAGATGGACGGCCAGGGGTTAAGTTTTGGGGAGGAAGATGCAGCAGCTATCATGAGGACTCCATCACTTATTGGCTTAGACATTGAACCAGCTACGGGGAGCAATACAGTGGAATGGCAAACCCTATCAGATCTCAAACGAGAATGGATCAGGATCACCATACATGGGGTAATGATGGCCGAATATTTCAAAGCCAAAATAGCACCGAACGGCTTAATTGTCAAAAACTTCCCAAGAATCTTCTGGGAAGATGGACAATTCAAAATAGAGTGGTCACAGATTTCATGGAAGTGTACCCACGACCTCCTCATCCTGATCGTGAACACTGCCAAACGATTGGCCGATGAATTATTAACTCGCATTCAAGCGGCAGAGGCAGCTTTGAAAACCGCAGCTCCTAATCCAGGTTTTAAAACCAAACTGGCGGAACTCAATAAGGAAATGGCTGAACACAGAGAATACCTCATGAACCAAAAAGTAACGAAGTTACAAAAGGACATAAAGAGGTTCTCAAAAGAAAACGTCTACCCTTATCTGAAGGAGGACTATACACCATCAGGCAATAATTAGAACTCAGATTCAAGCACCCACTCCTCCAGAAGGGGATCTAGTAGCGGATCCGACAACAGTGGGGACTATGGAACCCCACATTTACAACCAAGAGGAAAACGAGGGAGGGGACGTGGACAACAGTTTTTACAAAACTTCCCACCGCAGGGACCTCCTATGGGCCCACACATGTGGCAATACCCACAATTCCCCCCTTTTCAAGCACCTTTTGCACCGCAGTATCCACCCTTTTATGCCCCACAAGGTAACCCACGCCCCCCTTTTTTAGGCAGAGGCTGGGGCAGAGGGCGAGGGCGAAAGCGAGGCAACGTTCCAGAGAAGACAGTACAATGGGAGGACACCCGACCACAGGGGATGGACACACGGAACACGAACCGGTCAGGCCAAAGATAAGCCTGGTGGTAAATTTATCTGACCGCCCCTTAACAGACAAAGAGGAGCAAGTTTTACAAAAAGGACTGGGCTTTGTACCGACCCCAAAAACTGACCTCTTCCAACAAACTCGGGAAATCCAGTCTTTCTTTCGAAAGATCAGATTGAAAGCTTTCTTCGAGGGGAGACCTAGGGACCAAGAGGACGACTCTGGCCTCCATAATCCCTCAACCTTTACACCTCACAATGGGATGGTTCCCAATGAGGTCCTCACCTACGAACAGGCCGTACTAAAAGACCTGAAAAGCGTAGAC
This sequence comes from Lissotriton vulgaris, assembly GCF_964263255.1. Lineage (NCBI taxonomy): Eukaryota > Metazoa > Chordata > Amphibia > Caudata > Salamandridae > Lissotriton > Lissotriton vulgaris. The sequence continues at coordinate 6,429 of NW_028247282.1, read as the reverse complement.
CAGCAAAGACAACATTGCAATATTTCCCGCAAAGAGATGGACATCCTAAAATCACTTGCAGATGACCCACTTATTACCATCAAACAGGCGGACAAAGGGGGTGCTACAGTTTTGATGAATACTGTAGATTATGACCGTGAGTGTATGAGACAACTCAATGACAGACGATACTATACACCGATCCCTGGTGATCCCACACCACGCCTACGTACCATAATTACAGGTTTGGTTGATAACGCAGAATGCGAACAGTGGATTACAAAGAAAGAAGCAGACTTCCTGTCCAAAAAAGATCCTAGGGTCCCATACTTTTACATCCTCCCCAAAACCCACAAGGATACCAGACCTATACCTGGGCGGCCAATTGTCTCAGGAGTTGATTCAATCTTGGAACCATTATCACAATTTTGTGATCACTTTCTACAACCCTTAGTGAAACAAATCCCTTCGTACATCCAAGATACTTCAGATGTCCTACGTATTCTGGACACCGTCCATGATACAGGGCAGATCAATCTTCTAATTACCCTTGATGTAGAAGCCCTCTACACGAACATTCCCCAGAGGGCCACACTTGAGGTAATAGAGGAAAGACTTGGACTTGAGACCTGGAGTTCCAATACTCCACAGACATTCATCATGGAGTGTGCCACTCTAGCACTCACGGAAAATTATTTCGAATTTAAGGGTCAGTTCTATCATCAAACTCAAGGGACATCAATGGGCAGTACATTTGCTCCTTCCGTGGCCTGCCTATACATGGCAGAATTTGAACAACGGCATATTCATCATGAGTCCAATCCCTTCCTTGACAACATCAGGATGTGGAGAAGATTCATAGATGATATTCTCATCTTGTGGACAGGACCACCTACTTTACATGAGACCTTCTTTGATTGGGTAAACACTATCAACCCATATCTCCATTTTACAATGTCTGCCTCACCTACGGAGATCTCCTTCTTAGACCTCACGATAAAATTGAAAGAGGGAGTGCTTAGCAGCACCATGTATAGGAAACCCACTGACCGCAACAGCTTATTACACTATTCCAGCCACCATCCCAAAGCCTTACGGTCAAACCTGCCCTTCGGACAATTCTTGAGGGTCCGGCGAAATTGCAGTGCACTAACTGATTACAAGCATGAATCTGCAATTTTATCCAGGAACCTACTAGACAGAGGCTACCCCAGGAGAGAAGTTACCATGGCCCAAAAAAGAGCTAGAAATAACAACCGTGAAGCCTTACTTGAACCAAGGGAAGTGGCACCGATTGAGAATCAACCAATGACCTGTGTCACGACCTATACTCCAGGGTCCAATAAGATCAAAAGTGTTATCAAGCGGCACTGGGGGATTCTCAACACAGGCAGCCTCAGCTTCGAGACACCCAGATTTGCTTTTAAAAGATCTCAAAATGTAAAAGACATTCTGATCAGCACAAGACCAAAAGCACAAAAGAAGGTGACCCAACAGACCCTGTGGAACTTACCTCCAGTTAGAGGTCACTATCCCTGTGGATCCTGTGGAGTGTGTACTTTTACAGACATACATAAGACCATCCAATTAAGTGACACCTTCAGCTGGGAAATAAGGGGCCATACTAACTGTAACACCTCCCACTGTATCTACATGCTCACGTGTCCATGCGGATTGCAGTATATTGGGATGACAACGCGCCCAATCAAAACCCGCATTATAGAACATCGCAGTAATTTCCGCTGCAAGAAGACGAACACCAAAATGTGTAAACACTTTCTTGACTTGAATCACACTCCAAACTCACTGAAATGGCTTGTGTTGGAATCTAGCCCCAATTGCCCTAAACAAGCCCTGTTTCGCAAAGAGCAAAGATGGGTCCACCGATTAGCGTCCGACAGTAGAGGCTTGAATGAGGATATCCCCTGGCATGCTCTCTAGATTCAATCTGCCAGGTTGACCATACAATTGTATACACACTCCAGCCTTCCACCACAATCATCCAGAGGCCCCACTTAACGCTGTTTAAGTGCCTATACGCTGTTTAACTGCCATTTCTGACACCATACCACCTCCAGTGTCTAGATGGGGACACCACACCTCGCATGACCAGTGATAATGCACAATGTGGACATACCCCTAGTCCTCATGTCATCATAATTCCAGAAGACCATGACTTTGGCTTTTTTGTGCTGAACAGATAAATCACAGGGCCGGCAACCACATCCATCACCTATAAACATACCGATATGCCTTATGTGTTATCTGATCGCCCACTTACTCATATGCAATACATCCAGGGTACAGCTGCTTCACCCTTATCTTTCCACAAATTAGGTGTTTTTGCAGTCCACCGGTACATACACGCTCATACATGTATAGCCCCCATGTGGCTACATATAGGTGATCCGGTCTGCACCATAACTTTATAAACCCACTACAAGATGGCGCCCGCGGCGAGCACCCTCATACATGGCGATCATATATTGGCCTGTGCACTACGCCGCTGTAGGCAATTTTTAGAAACCCACTTTCGCCCTCCATATAATAGTATAAATGGATTTCCACTTAATAAATCTAGCCCGTATTCCAGAACCCACCCAGGTATACTGGAGATCCTCGTCATTTCAACATGGCGGACGCGATACAGAGACGCATCACGTGACCTCTATTGATGGGCGGAGCATTGCGGGATTTCCTCAACACGAAATAGTTTATATGGCGGGCGCCGCCGAGCTCTATCACCTATCCGAGCTCGGCGGTAATGGGTAGGTCTAGGAGCAGGAACACGGGCTGATAGAGGTAAGGCGACCCACGTTATTCACATGGCGGGCCGGTTGATGACGTACACCTCCCTGCACTCGCTCGTGGTTATAGACCACAACACAGTTTGAAAAACGGGCGAAATAACGGGGGAGCATTACTCTAAATCGGCATGAATCAATTATGACTTCATCCCAGATGCTTGCCTCCCTTGCCTCCCTGGTCCCACTCGTGGCAATTGATCATCACATAGACTGTTAGAGGGGGAGTGTTACTTTAACCTGCACATTTTGATTATGATGGGTCTACCTTTAATCCATGCCCTCGCGCCCCCCCCCCTTTGCCCTTTAATTCAATAGGTGCTGTTCTACACAAAGCCGCCTGTTCTGCATTAGCCTATACATTTGTTCCCATACAGCCACACCTTATGGCTCTCCCCTGATGTTCTACTACCGCCGAAGACTCATGCAGTAATTAATCCCAGACCTTTAGGTGAGATGGTTGTATGCTTGCCCTTTTGGTTGTGTGCTTGCCCTCTTAATTTACTATCACCGGACTAGCACGTCTTATAATCAATGTGCACCAAAATAGAAGTTCCTCAATATACTGCTGCTTTTAAACTGTTCTTATCCCTGTTTTTAATTGTAGAGCACTCTCATAGACACGAATGGTTGGTGGAATGTGCTCACTGCACGCTGCCATTAGGCAGCTTTAGTTCACTATAGCTAGTAGACATGGATATGTCCAACACTGGCATGACACCCTGTGTGTGACTTTGGCGTGATCACACTTGAGTTCTTTACTTTGTTTCAATGCAAATTAACTTTGTTTACATGATTTTTATTCTCCAATCCAGGCAGAGGATATTACTACAGAGGTAAAATAACCCGATAGTGCTTGCATCTACACACATGACACTTGCATGCTGTTGAATGACTGCATAGTACATACTCTAGGTCCTGAAGAATCGCAGAAAATTCCTTGTGCGAGAAACATGTTGACCATGTCAATATCCAATTTCACCGAGTCCCATCACACTTAACTCAGTGGTACTCAGGAAGTTGGTTTCACGTTTTTAATCGTAGAGGGAGACCCCCAGAATAAAGTAGTACTTTTCGGTACCCCCTACTACATTTTAAATCACCTTTTTCCCTTACTCCATTGCCCACACACCCACACTTCACCATAAGGCTGTTGGAAGAAAAGATCTCCGTCAAAGAGCCCCTCTTCGAGGTGAGCCCGTCGGGGATTGCACCGCCTCCCCGACGAGGAGCAACGCCGATGATGAAGCATGACACCCATTCGGGTGTGTGAGGCAAATATTTCCAACAAAATGGATGCCCAAGGGTGTCACATCTACACCCATGGTCACGCCTAATACACAGCTTCTTCTCTATCAGGAACAGTTCAGCTACCCTTTTTGTTTACAATGTCATCAGTGATGTCATCAGTGATGTCATTTGAGATGTCATCAGTGATGTCATCAGTGATGTCATTTGAGATGTCATCAGTGATGCCATCAGTGATGTCATTTGAGATGTCATCAGTGATGTCATCAGTGATGTCACTGACCATGTCATGAATGATGTAATATGTGACATGATCAGCAGTGGATTGCGGGTTCGCGATATATAGTGTCAAGATCTGCGGCTTCGGTACGTGGGGTCAGCGGCAAAAACGGGCTTTCAAAGGCAAAAAACTACATTTCCCGGCATGCCGTGCATACGTCACGTAACAACGTGAGTTGCGCGCGCAGACCGGGAAATAAAGGGCTGCTGTAAACGGCGAGGAAACGCCGATAATTTGATCCCTTGGAGGCGTTCTTGGTCCTTGTACACGCAGCGGTAGGACTCCGACTTGTTTTCCCAAGTCCTACTTCACCGTGAGTAACTTGTTATAATAAGGGTGCGAGGCGTTGGTTCCACCGATCCCAACAGCGCACCCTTCCTGCTTTGACATATTGGAGGTTTCTCTCGGCTGAGGGAAACAGAACTCAGTGAACTTACTAGAGGGTTTGTTTGGGCAAATTCCGGCCACAGGGATAGAGACTCCTGTGTCTGTGGCAAAACCCTGCATTACTGCTTTTGCTCAAACTTGTAAATACCAGGTACATTATTTCACAAAGAGGAGGAGCCCGGTGCGATAGGACTCTTATGTGTGAGAGTAACACAGAGCCTCGTATTCCAGCTAAACGGAGCCTGAGCATACAGAACTATTGTGTGTTCGAGTTCACAGGGGGGAGTTAGACCTTTGTGTGCTGTATCATCAATGTGTTAACACGAAGGATCCTACACCCCCGTATTCTCCTTGTGGATACATTCTACTTGCAGGATTCATTATTATTTACTTATCTCATTGATTCAGGAGACAAGAGGGGTATTGCAGTACTGGAACAGGAAGTACCCGTACTAAGAAATTGAAGCATATTAAATGGTATGTGTAGTACAACCTCACACATGATAGTCTAGAATTGCTTCTGCCTATCAAAAGATCTTGAATGTGTATTGTTTTATCTTCACAGTTGGGTATAGTTCCTGATACCTCCTCAAGCTACTGTCTCCATTGGATTTGGTCCTTTGTATTTTCCTTTACAGGTATAGCCTACACTCATTTGGGGTTTTCTTGTAAGGAACAGAAAGAAGGTGACACTTATAGGTTAAGGGAGGTGGGGTGATCTAATTCCCTGTTATTTGTCATTTCAGATCTCCCTCCCCGCTGTCCCCTTCCTTTCCCGCGACATCTGACCTGTCTCGGTTGTCTGTTTCGTTTCATTCGGACTCTGAGGCAGTTCAGAGGCGGCGGGTATTGGACTCTCAGCACGGCCCGAAGAAGACGGAAAGCAGAGCCTGATAATATAGTTAGTGCAACTAACTATATATGCAAATTTCAATGGTTTTGTGTGAGTAAAATAAGGTTTTGTAAATGCTAATTCCTAACTATATATGGTCTATAACCTATGGTTTTTTCAGTGAATTTTCAAGGTTTTGTAAATGCTTATTCCTAACTATATATGGTCTATAACCTATGGTTTTTTCAGTGAATATATATATATATATATATATATGTATATATATATATAAATATATATATATGTATATATATATATATATATATATATATATATTTATATGTACTGTAACAACTAAAGATTCAAGTGTCGTTATCGCTAGTGAGCCATAGCTATAACGTAATCTTAGCTTATGTTAAAAAACTGATAGTAAGGCGGTGAAATGTGATAAAAACGATCATTAAAAAACAAAAAAACATTGACATCATTCAACAGTTACAGTTTACTGATCTAACTATAACTTGAACCCCGCCATGCACTGGTTATCTTCTCACATATTGACATCTCAAATTACATTGATGACATCACTGCTAACAACATAATCATATTATACAGCATAGAGTGTACACATGTGGAACCAAAGCATGTACATAGCATAAGCCCTGGAGGTAAATGTAATTGTGTATGTTGAAAATTATATGGTTCACTGTTTACAAATCATGAAAGGTTGGGATGGAAGTAGTGCTCAGTGTCAAACAAGGTAAAGACTGAGAGCACCCACTGTGGTTTTCAGAGTTATTGGGAGAAGGCTGTGGCTTAAGCCAAAGCCTATTCCAAAAAATCTGTTGCAAAAGCCTTAGCTGCTGTTGACAATGGATTGTCCACCATTTGGATATCTT